>NC_056740.1:542646330-542771965 GCF_019279795.1 Protopterus annectens
TATGAAAGCACAGGTACATATTTTATAAATTATGCAGGTATGTTGTACGGAGATCGCTGTACAGTGGGGATTGGGAAATTCACCTTTCCTTCACTGTATTGCGACCTCAGAGTTGGTATATTTAAGTTGTAGGAGGTGTGGGGTTGCAGAGGGCTTGCCACCTGCATAAACGTTTATTTCAGTATATGCTTAGTTTATGTTATGTTTAGTTGGAGAGAGTGCATCATAACTTGTGCATTAAGAAGTTCGAGGTTACGGGATTTGATTTTATGAGGGTCAGTTTTGTATGTTGTCAGTGGTTTAATCTTTCACCATTGTGGTCTTGACAGTTTAACAGTTGATCAGCTGATAACTGGATGTAATAAAATAGATCCATGTAAATAAATATAAATGTAACATTCTCAGTTCATACTTCTAGCCTCAGAACTCTAACTCCTAATACCTTTTTTCACTAAAATTCTCCATTACTCATATTTACCTCCCTCCCTTCCTTTTCCACTTAACTTACTCTCCTTTCTCAGATTTAACTCGTTTCTAACTACTACTGCTCTCCTCCCTTATTTATAAATTAAAAATAATTTCCTTCTTTTACCCATAGCCACCCCCCTTTTTTTCTTTTCACACTTAACCTTTTTCCATCTCCTGCTCTCTCATAGGTTCATAGGAAGGGCCTAAGTAGGCCTCTATTAACTCCCCCCCTGCTTCTGATTACTGATGTGTGTACATGCTGTTGCCTGTAAGAACCAGGATTTGATATACTGTACTTTCTGTACTCTTATCTTAAACACGGGTCAGTTGTCATTACTTTCCCTCTAAATGGTGAATTTCTTATGTATTGGAGATATATGAATGACTTTAACATATTGTTTTATTGCCTTTTTTGTAAGTAACACCTTTTAATGTCTCATGCTACAAGTGGGAATCCAAGCATTATAATACATGTTTATATTACCTCGCGTACAGTATTGTTTGTAAACATTTTTATGGTGTATGTAATACTCTGTGGAGCTTTTCTCCCCAGGCCTCTGATGAAAAGGGCACAAGGTCAGTCAGACATTCCCGGTCAGCAAATGTCAAATAAATAAATACATTTGTTTACTGGGGTAGTGCACTGATGAATACTGACCAATTTCTGGCTAAGAGCAGGTGAAATACAAAACCTTTTACAAACACAAAAATGGAAAATGTAAGTAATGACAAACTAGTTTGTAAAATGGGGCAGTCTTTAGTAACTCCACAACGAGAAAAAAAGTGGAGAGTAGATAGGTGATATGTCCTTTGTTGAAGCAGGAATATTGGATTGGATGAAGAGGTGCTTTTTGAGTTGCTTTCTGAATTTGGAGGAAGTATTGATTTCCTTATTGTCCATGGGGAGAGCTTGCCAAAGAGTAGGTACATGTGAGGAGAATGCACGTGCAGCGCTGTGGAGTTTGGTTCTGGGGGTAATGAGAGTTGGTGTGACAGAGCATGTGCAGTGCTGTGGAGTTTGGTTCTAGGGGTAATGAGAGTTGGTGTGACAAAGCATGTGCAGTGCTGTGGAGTTTGGTTCTGGAGGTAATGAGAGTTGTTGTGACAGAGCATGTGCCCTGCTGTGGAGTTTGGTTCTAGGGGTATTGAGAGTTGGCACTGTTTGTGAGCAGCTTGTATGAGGTGTTCATACATAATGTTTAGCTGCAATGGGAGAAATGTCTGGAGCTAGAGTTGTTTCTACCATGGGGAGCCTAACAGTAGGCAACAGAATTTAAGCCGCCTGAATCTGTTGAAAAAAACATTTTTCCACATACTCCCTGGGTATGGCATAAGCTAGCTTTCTGAGGAGATATACCAAACCACAGATGTTTTTAAAGCTAACTTAATTCTTTATATAGATATCTAGGTTTCCAGCCTGTTGTTGAAGATAGTTGTTGCTAGCTTTCACTTTTGAACTTGGTACCAGGCTGCAGCCTCTGAGAATGAGGGTAAATATGGACCCTGCCTAAGCCACACGTGCTTTGTCTGGTTAATGATTTACTGTGGCTGTCGGCAGTTGAGGACCAGGAACTCTTTGTTGAAGTGACTGTTCTGCACTTTAGTTGTACTTGTGGTAATGTTATGTGAGGAGTTTCTAAAAGGTGATTAAAAGCCATCATTCTGTGAAGTGTAGTTATGAATTCCTTTGGAATTTGGTGCCCCCATAGGTTTGGGACAGTAGAGTCTTAACAATGGTAACTTTAAATGGTCATTACATTTTTTATTTTTTTTATTTTTCAGTACTTTTTTTCCTGATTATACTACTTTAGTCCTGTTGGTTTAGTGACGTCCGAGTTTGTATTGTGCTGAACTTTAAGAGCGCTGGATGCAGGAATCAGCAGAACTAATGCTGCTTAAGACTTCTCGCCACACACGGCTTTTTCCTAATCTCCTGCTCTAACACACCTATAGTTCATGGACTTTGTAGAAATCTGTTTTTTTTTTTGCTGCAGACGAGCTTGACATGTCTGAACAGCCCTTTGGTGCTGCAAAAACCTTCTCAGGAGTGTATATATATTTTCTTTGAAGACTGGTATATTTTACCTGAAAGCTAACTTATCATGCTACTGACTGTATAAACATCTTTTTATGACTCTCTTCGGTATCGATTATAGATTTCTTCTCTCAAGGTTTCAGCTCTTATGTATTATGTTACAGATACAGCTTTGATAAGTACAAGCTGAGGTGACGAGCAAATATCCCCTGCTGAGAAACCTGCCAAGTGTTTATTGGACATAAGATCTTCACACTGCACAACACCATTCACAGGATATGCTGCAGAGCGCCAGAAAAGTTTTATGGTAGGGAGACGTCACAAATTTGTGGCCGAGTCTTCTGCATCCAGATCTTCTGTTTCACCAGATCATCACACTTCAGGAAAACATCTAAACATCAGTATTTTTTGGACATTAAGAGTTGGTCACAGAAGAGATGGAAGGGGAGACATATTTGAGTGGGTAACACTTCTGCAATTTTTAAATGCTGTTCATAGAAGCAGTCCTCTGAGGAGGGATTCCTGATCCTCTGGTCTCAATGTTATGATATCCCAGATTCAACCCTAGGCTTCGGAAGTCTGTTTGGGTTCCTCCCATTGGATGTATGAGCCAATTTTTTTTTTTTTTATAACTATGTCTGCCTTTTTTGATCCAGCACATTGCAATCCTCTTGATGCCAGATTATCTCCTCTTGGCAGTGACGTTTAAGTGCTTCACATCTGTGGTGGTACTTGGGCGTCAGAGCTGAGGAGATGCAAGACTGGCACAAAGTGATATCACTTACCAGATGTTAACTTCACCAAGTGCCATTTTAATTGATGGTACCATCAGCACCTGCTACCAGCAATCATTGCCACTGAGCTAGCACCTGAAGCCACTTCCTGATCTAGCACCCTTCGGCTGTATGGTCCTTTTAAACACAAGCCGATTGCTACAGTGAAGTTCCACACACAGAGTGCTGAGTGTTTCATTCTTACCACTAATACAGTTTCCCCATTCGTTTCTGATTGGCGGTATGTACAGAGCTCTGAAACACTCCAACCCTGACTATAAGTGCAGTATCAGCATTCCAAAATTGAATGCTGGTGCTGCCAGTTACATCCCCCGTCACTTTTTGAACAGGATGGCTACCTCTTTTTCCTCACCAGAGATACTCTTCTGCCACTTATGTCTGTGTTAATACTGTCACCATACTTGTCAACTGTACAGATTTTCGCCTCATATTTTTGGTCTGTTTTTTCATAAAATTGTGGTTTTCTGACCTATTCGTGACAAATCATTAAAGATTGAAGTTAGAAAATACAGACATTTGAGTTTCAGACTTCATACCCTTCAGAAAATTCATGCTAATGTAAAACCTGTTATTCTATTAACTTTCTAACTTTGTAAGAGCAATATTTTAAAAAAGTCTGTATTTTGGGCCTTTGCTCCACTTTTATTTATGGCTTTGTCCAGATTTCTCGCTCTAAGAGGTTGAAAGGTATGAGTCTGTCACATCTGTAGCCTTTGTGTTGGTGGGACAAGCATCTTTCTCACAAGGTCTGCCCTATTTTACCTTTGTTGGTTGTTTATTGCCACTTGGATGTCCTGTCAGAAGTAATCTACTGAGAGCATTTTCACTTTATATAAGGTGTGTCATCCCTGCAATCCCCTTTTTTTAGAAGGGGAAGACTGTAAACATCTGGTGTCTGCAGTTCAGAATTTGGTTTTTCACCACTCAATTGCTCCAGATTGACAGCCTGCCACTCCCCTTCCCAGCACATTTACCTTCCCAGTTCTCTTAGCTGTTAGATTCTTTTTTGCCCCCTCCAGTCCCTTGTTGGCCCTTATATCTTAAAAGACAAATGTATATTCCTCCTGTGAGCCCTCTGCATCTAAGAGGTCAAAGAAAAGCATGTCAAAGACCAAATATTTGGTACATCAAAAGTAATATGATGAAATCTTAGTGGATATCAATGAGGATTAGGGGACATCTTCTTCCCTCTCTGTTTGACCCCCAAACTTAAGTTTTAACATGATTGTATGGGCAAGTGTGTTGCACTCAGACTGCATGTACCATTTCTAGTCATTATACTTGACCCTTTTGTTTCTTCTTGGAAAGAGTTGCATGGGTCATCATCTATATTCAGAATCAAAGGTTTTTGTCCCTAACCTGTTGTAGCAGCTCCCTTGACCTCTGCCATACCTGCCTTACATAGGAAAGCATGCATGCCCTTTACTAGGCTACAGATTTTTGTTGTTGTTGTGTCTTTCGGCTTTTCCTGGTTAGGGGTCGCCACAGCGGAACTCTGGTCCACTAATGATTGGCAGTAGATTTTTACATGCCGACTTGCCTGGTCTGACGCACAACCTTCAACGAAGGAACGCCCATTCACGCATGTCGCCACATAGAAGACGCTCTAACTGAGAATCGAATAGAGCAATGTCTTACTGTGAGGCGACAACGCTACCGCAGCACCACCACCACAGTAGACGCTTCTTGCAAAGCTTGTGGCAGCATGTCTTCAGCAGTGTAATGCGCTGGTCCAATACACAGTGCTCCCTCTAGGTATCGCCCAAGTGGTAAATTAGAGCCCCTTCCCCTGGGATGGGTGAGCCAGCAGTGACCACTCAGCCCTATCATCTCTGGGCAGTCTTCTGCAGTGGCAGTGCCAATAATTATACAGGGGTTACCTAGGGCTGTTACTTTTAGGGCTTCATTCATCTGTACCACATTAGCAGGCCATTCATCTAGATATTTTTTTGTTTGATAAAAGTCATGAGTTCTGGATCTGTATAGTTTGTTATTGTTGGTAAGACTGTACTGGTAGGCATAGGTTCAGTCTATGGTGTATGAAATCTTGTGGATCCAGTGATTTTTAACTCTGATTTGTACCTGTGCAGTGTAAAGCTTATTTAGGTATGTCCGGTAGTTAGCTTTTACCTGAGGCAGCAGGATACATTTACCATATGTTGTTGAGTCCAATTGCCCTTTGTATATTATTTGGCATTAGTGAAATGGAATTAAATTGCAAATCATCACAAATAAATTGTCTGAAAGCATTATAAGTTGTGAGACCACAGCTGTTTTATGATTTGGCTGCAGCATGTGGGATTATAAACGTTTGTTACATTCATTAATGAGAACAATTTTGGAAGTTTCTTTTGAAATGCATCACATACCTTGCATGCGTATAGTTTCTGCGAACATGGTATTTTCTTTAAGTATTTTATGTTAAGTTGTGGAGTGTTTTGGGAACAATAGTATGAAAATATGTAGTACAATTGTTTGCTAAAAACTGGATATTTCATTTGTGGGTTTCAGTCAGTCAAATTGCATTCCTCTCCATATGATCTCTGAAAAAGGGAATTTACCTGTATTCCAGAATGCAGTGATCCTGAAACTGATAACATTTAGCCCAACTCCAACATCAGGTTCATTATAATCACTAAATACATAAAGGTGAAGCAAATGAAAACAGTACCATGACCTTCAAAGAAAAATATTTCAGTAATGTAATATTATTTAAAATGCACTCCCTCCATTTTCTTTTGTTTGTGTTTGGAAAGACTGTATCTCCTTAAAGAAAAGTTCACTGAATAATTTGACTAAAGATACTTGCAAAACTGATAGATTTTGGTTGAACATCCTCATTGCATTCCCAGTGCTAATTACATTCAGTAGTGGAGCTGTATGGATGAACTACAGCAGCAGGGCTAGCTACCCAGTGGTGTAAACCTTGGCTCAAGATGACTGTCACTGTTGA
Source organism: Protopterus annectens (assembly GCF_019279795.1). Taxonomy (NCBI): domain Eukaryota; kingdom Metazoa; phylum Chordata; order Ceratodontiformes; family Protopteridae; genus Protopterus; species Protopterus annectens. The sequence continues at coordinate 542,652,581 of NC_056740.1, forward strand.
AGTGACAACCTGACCTCATGTAAAATGGGAAAAAGAGGTTGAAGATGGATAGATGGAGTGGAGATGAAAATGAATGCTGCTAATACTTTCCGCTTTTCCCGGTTACGGGTCGCCACAGCGGAACTCCGGTCCACTAATGATTGGCAGTGGATTTTTACGGTGCCGAGTTGCCAGCCCGATGCCCAACCTTCAAAGAAGGCACACCCATTCACACTCGCATCTACCTGCATGTCTTTAACGTCACTCGACCAATCTCCCTTTATTTTCTTTTGTTTTTAGAAATTAAAATGCAGATTATAGTATTTTCTATGTGCTATAAAAGATCTAGTTTAATAGGTTGCACTCTGTGTTCCGTGGCTGTAAGTCCTGAAAACTGTGGCAGTAGTTTTGGTGCAATTTCTGCTCAGCATGCAGCCTTGTTGTTGCCCTCTTGCCCAGAGCACTGGGGTATCATTTGACTTTTTACACACACACACACACACACACACACACACACACACACACACACACACACACACACACACACACACACACACACACACACACACACACACACACACACACACACACACACACACACACACACACACACACACACTATTTTGTGAGGGCTGTGCTCCCAAACTTTATTTCTTACTTCAAATTTACGATTTGCAAAAAAAAGACACGACAACCTTTTTTGTTCTGTCTCTCTTCCATTGCTTGCCAGTCCCCTTTAAGTCAATTGGACCACTGGTTCCCTCTTCACTGGAGGTGAGAGTAAAGAGAGGTGGGTTCTGTCATTTCAGTAGCCGTCTGAGGTTTTGTCTTGGTGACATAACAAGCATCCCTTTGGTGACTCACATGCATGCTCTGTTTCTGTGCGAGTAGCCTTATGGTGCCCCTTTTCTATTACAGTGATGTGCATCCTTTCTACATACACTCCTTATGAAGCAATGTCCACTCTGACTACTATCCAAGCAATGTGGCAGTAGCATAAAGAATGCCCCTCCCTGGTCTACGTACTGTATGCTATCTCCTGTCCGTACTGGGATCCAGTGATGCATTAAACCGGACTGCACCCTCCCCCGATGGATGAGGTAATATGTACTGATCACACAAGCCCCCTGCTTAGGTCCTCCACTAGATATTACAACTTCTGAAATTCAGTGTGAATTTGTACATCCTGGGTTTTATACATTCCGATCTGTTTTCTTTATCTTGCAAATACACAGTACCTGCCAATGTTTGGTATCTATCTATTTCTCCATTAGGGATATATGAACGGTATAGAAAGCTTCTGTGTGTGCACTTAGTGTATAACATATGAACAGCATGTATAGTATGTTTTACATTAATGACAATGACTGCACTGCAACAAAGCATGTACAGTTAAAAAGACCACGGAAAGGTGACAGTTAGTGTGTTGTACGTATGTCTTCGTGTATTTGCTCATCAGGACTGCTGTTGGTTGTATGTACATGTTCATGTATTAGCTCATTAGGACTGCTGTTGGTTGTATGTGCATCTTCATCTATTCGCTCACCAGGACTGCTGTTGGCTGTACGTATGTCTTCATCTATTTGCTCACCAGGACTGCTGTTGGCTGTATGTACGTCTTCATATATTCACTCTCCAGGACTGCTGTTGGTTGTATGTATGTGTTCATGTATTCGCTCACCAGGACTGTTGTTGGTTGTATGTACATCTTCATCTATTCACTCACCAGGACTGCTGTTGGCTGTATGTACGTCTTCATGTATTCGCTCACCAGGACTGTTGTTGGTTGTATGTACATCTTCATCTATTCACTCACCAGGACTGCTGTTGGCTGTATGTACGTCTTCATGTATTCGCTCACCAGGACTGCTGTTGTTTGGGGAGGAGTAGGTGAAGGACTGCAACTGTTATTGCTTCATATAGCTCTTCCGGAGAAGAAAGTATGATCTTTCAGTGAAAAATTATTTACATTTCTTAGAGTGAATAGCTTTTTCTTTTTCACTGTGAACTGTAAATGATGGTCTTTTTGAAGTTGTAGGCAATATTGTAAGAATGCATATGAACTATAGGCACCCAACTGTACTTTCTTTATCTTTGACTTGCCATGCACCCATTTATGCCTCTGAATATCTGTCACTGTGCCTTTGTTAGTGAAAAAAATAGTTTGAAATCTGATGTTTGTAAGATGGAGTGTTTTCCTAATGATGTACTGCTGGTAATCAATTTGATCTGTCCGATTGATGTAGTCATTTGTTTCTTTAATTATTCAAGCTTTATCCACAGGACTCCACTGAAAATGGAGCCTTGTGAGTTAGATGTTCCCAATCAAATAAAAAAAATGTTTCAACCTGTCCCATCTACCCCTGCATATGTTTATCTATTATTCTGTCCATCAATAATATCTATCTGTGTGTATATTTTTTTTTAATTTGTATTTTCTGTTTTGTCAGATGGTTGAAAAGTACTTTGTAGTAGACTGACTTACACATTGTAGTTCTATTTAGATCACACGTTTTTAGTGAAAAGTAACTTTTTGCAGTTTTCCCAGAGGAAAAAAAAGTTGCTTTCAAGACTTGGATTAATTGAATGGCTTTTGCTTTGCTGTTGAGCTGGATGTGTTAGTGATTCAACACAGACAGCTGCTGCATCAGGTGTCCCTGGGGAGAACCACCTGTGCTCAGGAAGCAGCGTTTACTTCCTGGTTTGGATCCAGGCAGGATGTGCTTCCTTTATTCCTGAGGAAAAGCACTGCTTTCCTTTGTTTTTGCATATGGACATGCAGTTGCAAGTCCAAAGCTGGAATTGGCACAGCTGCTGTTGCTGTGGATAAATGGAAACCTCTTCCCTTAACAACATGTGCATTAAAAGCATTTTGTATGTGAATGTGATGTGTAACATCTGAAGTACTATTCTTTTTGTAAATAGTTACCCTCTTCCTAGCATCACTTGCCAAGAATTTTGAAGTTTGTTACTTCATTTGGGATGCTTTGTGTGTGTATTTAATTGTATTGGGGGACCAGGGAAGTGTGTATATATTTTATATTCTGGCATGTAAAGAAGACAGATGTTTTAGTTTGCTGCCATATAAAAGTTTACTGTGTTTAGAGTAATATTCAGCTAATGAATGTTTGAGTTACTTGTTGATGTAGTTACTTTGCACAGCAACATAGAGCAGAACCCACAGGCACTGGATATTTGGGGATCATAATTGACGTGGGAGAGGATAACTGATAAGGAAGGGAATTGGAAACTAAACACAAAGATGTGTTATAAAAGACATTAGGAAATGGGTCTTTGGTAATCAATTATCCCTACTGGGGTAACTAATGATGTCCTTCCTTATTACTGTTGCAGTATTCTTTTACTAAAGAGACCATTGCCAAGAGTAGCCTAACATCCAGTCAGTATACCAAAGTCTTAGGTTTTCAAGAACGTCGTACGTCACATGTATGCTCATGGCATAGGACATAAAGGTGTTGTACATATCTCAGAATTTCTTTGCCACCAGTCTAAATGCCATCCTTCATCGTTGGTCTGAATGTTTCTTCATCTGCTAGTTACCAAGCCATTTTCAGACAAGTGCCCTATTGGGGTTTTCTTCTTATCTTTTTTCTTTTTGTTGTGACATTACATGTTATCTAGAAAGGGAAAATGTTAGTGTGAGAGAAAGATTCCTCATAAGGACTGACATAAGCAGTGTTTGTTTTGCTCGGGAGCTTCTCACGACCATACTTCATGCCCGATTTGTTAATTATTTGTCCCCAAGACTCTTTGTGGTCATCTCTTCTCAATATCTATCTACCTAAAGAAACAATGTGTTAAGTTGTTGGTGCAGAGTGCATTGACGGAATTGTCCTGGCCCAAGGGTCAGCCATCTGCCAGTAAGACCAGAAAAGTTAAGTTTGATTCGGCTGCTGTACTGCATCCTGCAGGTGTGTTTCTCGAGGCTGATGAAAGCCTGGAGGATTCTCTGGCTATTCTGTTGGATTCCTCTATCATGACTGCTTTTGGAGGCTGGCATGGATCCAGCTTGTCACACATCCACTGAGGCTCAGCAGATGTCCATCTTGGATGTTGAGGGGGAACAGTGGCTGATCATATCCGAAGGTCTGAGGGGCATTCCATAGATTCTTGTTAGGGAGTAGATTCCCACTACATTGATTGTCTGCAAAGGTCTGAACCTTCTAAGGTCTTTAGGGTTGATGTCCCTTTGAAAAAGAACAGAAAACAAAACACACTTTCTCTGCTACAAAAGATCCTTAGTGTGAATGGCAGGAATTCAAATGGGGGTTGTTTAATGCACTCATGCCCTTGAAGCCCCCCTTGGTCATCTACTCATCTTAAGAGGCCTAGGGAGCATGACTCTTCAGAAGAGGAATTGGACTCTGGAGAAGAGCCTTTGGCTTATTCCTCTTGGATTCCTTCTCCCATTATATTATGGTTCTGAAAAGGAGGATACCATTAGTCCTGATTTTCCCTTTGAAGAACTTTCCTTTGAGGATTTTGTCTCCTAGTATGATGGAATTCTTTGAATGGGACTGTGTGCAGGTTTCTGACATCCAGAGGAGGTATTATGAACTCCTCCAGATGGAGTCTCCTAAGCCCTTTGCTGTCTCTCTTGTCCTTTCTGCATTGTTGGACACTTTTTTTCAGCAGCTTCTCAGGCTCCTGATTCCCAGCCATCAGCCCCTAAATAACTTGATACATTTTATAAGATGCCTGATGATTGCAGGTGCTTCATGAAAGTGACCAGTGGTGTCACTCAGGGCTTGATGCCAGGAGCTAAAACAGAGTTCTTTTTAAGTCAACCCATGACACTCAAACCCACCAGAAAGTACAGTTGTGAGCACTTACCATAAATGTAGATGTTTGAGTGTTCACTGCTGCAGCCTTCACCATGGGTTATCCATGCTGTGGTAGCCCTCAGTCGGTCCAAATACCAGAGTCAAGGTTTTGTGTGTCAGCTGCTGTCACTTGCTGGGTGACGTCAGATCATCTGAGCTATAAAGGAGAGCAGACAATGCCATTAACTCAGTTTTTCTTGCCTTAACCAACCAAAGAAGTCCAATTTTAATAATCAGTAGTAGTCCTGGGGTACCCTATAGAAATATTCGTCTCTCTAAGGACAGCAGATATCAGGGGGAAGGAGGGAGGGGAAGCATGACTACAGCAGTGAGAACCTCTACATTTATGGTAAGTGTACACAACTGTACTATGTTTTTCATTTCTTACTGCTGCAGTCTTCACCATTGGGAAGATTCCCAAAGCTGAGGAGAAGGGTGGAAGGTTGATAGAAACTTAAGACTGGGAGAGCATGCCCTACAGAATTGCAGAGGCAAACCCATCCCTAGCTTTTTAGAATAGATTTAGATGGTAATGCTTGGTGAAGGTGTGGACTGAAGTCCATGTGGCAGCTTCCAGTATGTCCTTGGTGGGTACCCCTCTAAGGAATGCTGTGGAAGTAGAGGTTGCTTTAGTGGAATGGGTTCTGATGGTCCTAGGGGGTGGTTTTCCATGCAGGGAGTAGCAATATTGGATGCAGAGTGCTATCCAATTGGAAATGCTCTGTTTGGATATTGGTTTTCCCTGTGCATCTGTTTTAAAGCTGACCAAGAGCTGGTCAGTTTTCCTGAATGTCTTTGTATGATCCAGATAAAATCTGAGTTGCCTGTGCACATACAAAGAATGCAGTATCCTTTCCCCCTTGTTCTGAGGGTTTGGGAAGAAGGTAGGCAGGTGGATGGCCTGGTTGAGGGTAACATCCGAAACCACCTTTGGCATGAAGGAGGGGTTGGTTCTCAGGGAGACTCTGTCTGCATTGAAGAAGATAAATGGCTCAATGGCCATTAAAGCTTGAAGTTCTGACACTCTCCTGGCTGAAGTGATAGCCAGGAGAAAGGCAGTATTTCAAGAGGGGTACTTTAATTCTGAGGATGCTGCAGGCTCGAAGGGGGGCAGAGTAAGCTTTTCTAAAACATAGTTTAGATGCCAGGCTGGGGTGGGCTGTCTTCTGTGAGGCCTGATATTAGAGGCTCCTCTAAGGAATTGTTTGATAACAGGGTGAGAGAACAATGGCTGATGTTCTTCGTGTTTCACTGTTGCAGTCATTTGGGTAATCTGCTGGCAGGTTTCCCTCAGTCGGCCTGAATATCAAAGTCTTGGGTCCTGCGTCGGTTGCTGTCTCCTCTTCCATGACATCAGGGGTATAAAACATGCAGCCAACGCCATTTTATTCTGTCTTTCTTGCCGCACGGTGCCCGAAGCAGAAGCAGTTCGCAAGTGCCAGTCGGCAGACTCCTGAAATTTTCGCATTCGAGTTTCAGAACCGAAGTCTTCAATTAAAGCTAAGTACCCCATTGGAGAAACTTTTTCTTGCTCCTTACTGATGTCAGTAAAAGTTAATAATTGCATTACTCTTGGGAAGCAAATACCTCATAAGGATTTTCATTTGTACTGTATTCCTTGCCTAGGCTCGGATCATAATGTGCCTTGCTGTCAGTTTTGTGCTAGATTTAACCAACGCACTATTAAGTGTCAGTATATTTTGGATCCAGATTTAATTACCCTGAAATGTTGTCTGATAGCAATCCAACTACTGGAGTACACAAAAAATGCAAAGAAAAAGACAGAGACAGACCGTCAAGGTCCAAAACCGACGACAAAGCTTCTCCTAAGCCAGTCACTGGTTCGCAAGTACTTAGTGAGGCACTTTTGCAGCCCCTGATGCCCGCTACTTTTGAGTCTCAGGCCTCTACAGAGACCCATGTGGAGTTCGGTATGCCGCGAGATTCTCAGAGTATTGAACCCCGCGGATGTCTCTCCCTCGGATGGGTCCGCAGCCGCTGAGCAGGCACCGGCTTCTGAGGATGTTTTCAGGCCTTAACATTTTTATATAAAACCAACACCAGCTTCAAAAACAAAATCGACTTCTAAGTCTAACCGACGCATGAGCCATGTGCTCAGGCCCCTATGCCTAAAAAACAGATGATTAAAATGGCTGAGGACTTAATTACCTTGATCAGGGGTTCCCAACCCCCCCCCCCCCCTGCTAAGAGCCCTAGGTAAGACACTGATTATGAATCTTCAGATCAGGTTTCTATTTCTTCTGATTCCTGTTCTGATCAGGAATTTTCTATATCACCCTATGAGGATTCAGATGCAGAAGAATCCATTCCGTCTGCATCTCCTCCTGAGGATTATTCCTTTGGAGAAACCTTGCATACTTGAAGGGAACATTTTCATTGGGAGAGTCAGGATTTCTCTGAATCAAAAAAGAGACTAGGGGATTTCCTTCTTCCTCAGCATAGGCCTTTGGCTATACCTCCTGTATTAGACATTGTTGATGATGTGTTTTCGGAATCAAGCATGACTCCTGATTCCCTACCTCTGCCTCCTAGTAAGCCAGACAGATATTACAGGGTTCCTGACTCCCACAAATTTCTATTCATAAATCCTGCTGCTGATCCTGAAACCATCTCACAGGGTCCCAAAGGTGTAAAGTCCTCTACAGCCAAAAATCCTACCCCCTCTAATAGAGATTCCAGGGCGCTGGATAGATGGGGACAGAAGGTTTATATGTCTACAACCTTGGCAATTAGGGCCTTAAACTGCCAGTTTCATATGCTTAAATGTCAGCATGTTATGGGCCTATTGAAACAGAAAATAATGTTGATTTCTGATTGTGTGGAAAATAAAGAATTACAGGAATTATTGCATGCAGCAGAACAGGTTGGAAAGCATACTTTGCAATGTGGTTTTGATTCCCTGGAGGCCTCTTGCAGGGCCGCAGTTACTGGATCTGTGATTAAAAGGCATGCCTGGCTCAAGGAGCAAAATCTGCCTGATCATGTTAAAGCAAAATTGTTGGATGCACCTTTACAGCATGATACTCTGTTTGGTAATAAGGCAGAAGAGGTTTTAAAGAAAATGGAAGACAAAGCTAAATCTATGCAAACTGTAAAACATTTCTTACAAGTGCAGCCACCCAGATTCAGTAGGCACTGGCCTACTAAATATTGGTCCTTTCCTGTGTCCAACAGATCCTCTAAATGCAAATCCAGGTGCTCAAAAGTCTCTAGATACCAATCACAGGGTTCTTACAGGTCAAAGCAATGGGGTGCCTCTACCTCCAAATCTGGAGCAAACAAAGCACAACCGTACAGTAAGCAGTCTCAATGACTTCCCTCTACAATCATCAAGCACTTATCTTTTGGCAGCCCCCTTGGGAGGAAAATTAGCACTTCATGCTCAAAATTGGCAGTTAATTACCCAGGACAAGTGGGTATTAAACGTAGTATCCCAGGAGTACAGATTTCATTTCCATACTTTGCCAATTCCAGACGTTTGGCCAGATCTGCCACAAAATCAATGGGCAGAGGCTTAGAAACAAGTGTCATCCCTCATGGATATGGGAGCCATTCAGCCAGTACCAGAACAGGGAAAAGGACAAGGTTTTTATTCAAGGCTGTTCCTGGTACCCAGAAAAGACAATGCCTGGCATCCAATACTGGACTTATTGATTTTGAGCATGTTCTTGGACATTCCAAAATTCAAAATGCTGACTTTACAACAGCTACTGCCCATGCTGGGCAAGAACGCTTGGTTAGTGACTCTAGACTTAAGAGGCATACCTGCATATCCCAATAAGGGAATCATGCAGGATACCTCCACATCAAGGCAGGTTTTTTGCATTACCAATTCTCTGCACTGCCTTTTGGCTTATTTACTGCTACCAGGGTCTTTACAAAGTGCCTGGCAGTAGTTGCATTTTGCAGACAAAGAAGCATACAGATCTATCCTTACTTGGACAACTGTCTCATTCAAGCAGAAAACAAGGACATTCTTCTTCAACATCTGGCGTTTGTAAAAAAAGGCTTCTAACATGTCTAGGGTACACAATAAACAAAAAGAAATCACAACTGGTACCCTCTCAAAAAATTACATTCCTGGGTGCAAGCTTGAATACAACTACCCAGATGGCTTACCTTACACCAGACAAACAAAGACAACTGACTATATACTTCAAACAGATGGCAACAAAAACCCAGTTGTCTGCAAGACAAATTCTGCAGGCTTTTGGGGTTCATGGCATCCTGCATTCTAATTCCATATGCAAGACTGCATATGAGGAAACTTCAATGGTATCTAAAAGTTTATGGAGTTAACATTCTGCATTCATTGGACGTACACAGACAACTAAGATTCTACTTAAACAGGACCAAATCTCTAAGAAAGTCTGAGCAGCTACTGGTGGCATTTACTGCAGGATCAGAGGGGAAGGCTATATCAAAGCAGACTATTTCTAAGTGGATAAGCCACTGCATTTGTTTCTGCTACTTGCACCATGGTAAATCTGTGCCCAAGGGGATCAGTTCACATTCCACCAGGGCTGCCTCTACCTCAGCAGCCTTTCTCAGAGGAGTTCCAATTAAATACATTCTAGAAGCTGCTGCTTGGAGCTCTGTTCATACTTTTACAAAGCATTATCATTTTCCTCTCTTCTCCAAGTCCAGGGCAGGCTTTGCCACTGCAGTTCTGCAGGGCCTTATAACCGTTCCTAATGCTATTTAGTTCCATCCTCCCATCCATAGCTTTGGGATTCTACCCAAATGTAATGACTGCAACAGTGAAACACGAAGAACATAGTACAGTTGTGTACACTTACCATAAATGTAGATGTTCGAGTGTATTCACTGTTGCAGTCCGGGTCACCCACCCACCATCCCCCTTTTTTTCTAGAACTTCTCTTTCCTTCATTATATTCTAAAGCCTTTGTGGTGTATTTGCTTTTAGATGAAGGTAAAGTTTATGTTGCTAAAAGTGCATTTACATATATATTGCAGTTTATATATATATATATATATAAAAAAATAAAATGAAGTTGGAAAAATAAGTATAGTATATAAAATTTGCAAAAGAGGAATATTTGAAGAAAAGCAAAAAAAAAAAGTAAAATTGATATAAGAAAGTTGAAAAAATTATAAAAAAAAAAAATGTTTTTGATATAAAAAAAAAAAAAAAAGAAAAAAAGTTATATTTTTGTAATATTTTAAACTGAATTATGTATGAAAACTGATTACAATATTATATACAATACAAAACTTCATGTACACTGACAGGAAAAAGACTACAGTAGAATAGAAAGTAAAAAAAAAAAATGAACCAAACAAAAAGCAAAAAAAAATAAAAAAACAGCAATTATAATTGTATAAAAAAGAAAAAATAGACACAACAAGAAAAGAAAAACAGTGAACAAAAAAACAACCTTTATTCAAAGGAAACATAATCTTTAAAACAAAAGAAAAGCAACAAATGTTGAGACACAAACTATCAGAAAAAACTTGATTTATACATTATAATGACAGAATGAACATATTAATTGTAATATATTTTAATAATTTAAAAAAGTTTTAGACACCTTATGAAATAGTTTCACAGATTATATTCCCATATTGATATTATTAAATACAACCAAACATATGATGGTTAGAAACAAAGTACCCATAGGTAACTAGAAATGTGTATTATAGTATAGTATTTGTAAAACTTAAGTGAGAAATAGAAATGTAATATTATTAGCTAAACCAACTTTTAATTGAAAAGTTCCAGAAACCAATAATAGCCAAAAATTATTAGATTTTATTTATTAATGTTTTATAATAAAGCATTTATTATTATTAATTTTATTATTAGTATTTTTTTAATAATTTTTAATATTAAAAGATACTAATATTATTTTTCCTCCATTTGTCTCATTATTATTTGACCAAAGCACAAATAACAAAAATAAAGAAACAAAAAATAAACAAAAAGAGAAAGAAACAGTGGCAAAACCAAAAAGAAATATATCCACTTTAATGAAGACAACAAGAACAAAAACTGAAAAAAAGCTGCACAGCATTTTAATGCTATAGTATATCAACACCATAGGCCTATTTTGAAAACAAAACAAAAAAAGAAACAAAAAAAAAACAGAACACAAAAGCAGCTCAATAAGACACTATAAAAAATACAAATCATTAAAATGAGAAAATGTTAACATATTTACAATGAAATAGATCTTGAAAACCAAACAATAAGTGTATAGATTTTTTTATATGGACTATATATATATTTATGTTTATAAAACCTATACAATTGTGTGTAGATAACTTTTTATGTTACTATATATGTAATACATATATATTTTTTTAATGTGTATATGTATAACTTTATATATATATATATATTTTGTGAATTTTATAAAATATGTGATATTTTTTTATATATAAAAATATGTGTGATATTATTAATTAAATAAATATATTTTAAATTTATAAATATTTTATACATTTATTTTTATTTATTATATTTTACACTTTTTTATTATTATTAATAATATATTCACTCTTCTTATATTCTTTTTCAACTATTATTTTATATATAATATTTTACATTGCTTATACTATTTATTCTCTCCACACAACTTGGAGAAACACCCAAACAAAAACACAACTATATCCTCCCCACAAACCCTTTTTACAACACCACTTTCAAACACCCTTTTAAACCCTCTTACACACACAATATATCATTATTTTTTTCCAAACCCCAAAACCAAAAACCACAAAAATAACAAAACCCAAACCCTAATCCTACAAACCTATTGTTTACACATAAAAAAAAAAAATCCCTAGTATCTAAAATATTATTAATATTTTCAAATAATCCAAATATATAATATATCTATATATTATTAAAATAATACATATATTCCCATATCATATATCTCTTGCCACACACCAGAAAAGTCAACCTTTTCATCATATATCTATCTCAATTTTTGAACCCAAACACCCCAGTTACCCATGTCACCAAAAAAACAGAAAATAAATGGTACAACAAAAAAAAAAGAGACACAAAACAAACAAAAAAAACAAAAATGGACACCACACCAAATGGAAAAAACAAAAAGAAAGGGGAACCAAAAACAAAAGAAACAAAAAAAAATAATGGCAGAAAAACATTTTTTTAATTTTAATAATAATGCATAATTATTTCCAGGCAATTTAAAATTAATTTAAACCAGTGGAAGCAAGCCTAATAAAAAATATTCATGGCACTAATAATAATTAATTTCTTAATAAAAAATCACCCCAATGTATGATATGATATATGTGAGGTTTAAAATGGGTTATATATTAAAAAAATTAAAAATAAATGTATATATAGTGTGGGAAAATAAAAAATATATTATATAGTGTGGAAATATTTATAATAATAAGTGGAGTTTATATATATATAAAAAATTATTATTTTTTTAAAGTGTTTGTATGGAAATAATTTTTTTATAAGTGTGATAAAAAAAAAAAAATATATATATATATATACCCCATTTGGAGTGCACCTGACATCTGGGGCACGAAAAAATGAATAAAATGGTGTCTGCTGCATGTTTTATACCTCTGATGACCTGACATCATGGAAGTGCAGACAGCAACCGACGCAGGACCCAAGACTTTGATATTCAGGCCGACTGAGGGCAACCTGCCAGCAGATTACCCAAATGTAATGACTGCAACAGTGAATACACTCGAACATCTACATTTATGGTAAGTGTACACAACTGTACTTTCTGTATCAAAATGTGCTGAGATGGCAGAAGCATGGATCTTTATGGAGGAGAAGGAGAGACCCTTATTAAGAAGTTCAGCCAGATAATCTAGAATAATAGGAATAGAGGGGAGTTAAATGTCTGCCCCCTTTGACTGGCTCCAGGAGCAGAATCTTTTCCATTTTCCAGCATAAGATTTTCTGGTGCTGGGCCTTCTGGCTTCTGTGATGATGTCAAGGACTTGCTTGCTTAGCATAGATTCCTTGTTGGTTGTGGTAGAGTAAGCCATGCTGGGAGCTTGAGTGTCTGAAGGTCTGGGTGCAGTATTCTCCCTCCCCTCCCCCAGATCACAGGTGAGGTATCAATGGTAGCTGCCAGGGGGGCTGTAGAGATAGGCTGCACAACAGTGGGTACCAATGCTGTCTGGGCCAATCTGGGGCAATGAGTATTGCTTCTGGGTTTTGCTCCCTTATCTTGATTAATACTTTTGGAATGAGAGGAACAAGTGGGAATCCATACACAGAGGGTATTCCAAGGGAAGGTCAGGACATCGACCGTCCAGGCCAGGTGCAGAATTTCTGTACTTGGTGATTTAAATGAGAGGCAAAGAGGTCCACCCGGGGGGTCCCCCATGTATGTGTAATTTGCAGAAAAATGTCTCTGTGGATTTGCCATTCATGTGGGTCCATTAGGTTTCTGCTTAAGTGGTCTGCTAGGATGTTGTTAATGCCCGGTAGGTATTGGGCTATAAGATGTAGTCCCATGGATAAGGCTGATAGCCACAGGTTCATGGCTAGTCTCCACAGGGTGTAAGATTGAATCCCTCCCTGTTTGTTGATGTACCACATGACTGGTTTGAGGTAGGGTTTGAAGGATGCCAGAGAGTTTTGCACTGCTATCATTTCCTTTTGGTTGATGTGCAAGGGTAGTATTTGAGCGCCCCAGAGACCTTGGGTGCATCTGCCTTCTAGGTGGGCACCGCAGGCTATGTCTGAAGCATCTGTAGTTATGGCCTGGTCTGATAGATGGAGGGTGAATGGAAGTCCCTTGTTTAGAGCACAGGCCTGGGCCTACCAGAGGAACTCTGATCTTATGCAAGGGATCACAGGTAGGGAGGTGTCCAGAGATTGTGTGTTGACACCATAGGTTCTTTTGGTACCACTAAATTTTTCTTGTGCAGTCTGGCCAGAGGTACCAGGAAGATGGATGAGGCCATGTACCCTAGAGCTTGCAGGAATTTCCTGGCAGAAAGTTGGGTTTGGGAGGCCAGAGTAGTGATGTATTTTGGTAAGAAACATTGTTTTTCTGGGGACAGAAAGGCTTTTGCTGTTCTGTGTCCAGTAAGGCTCCCAGAAATATCATTTCCCTGGTAGGTGTCTGTTTTGATTTCCTTTCATTGATAGTGAACCCCAAGGAGGTGAGTAGGGTCTTTACAAATGAGAGGTGCTGCAGGAGCAGTTCCTTGCAGTCTGCCTGGATGAGACAGTCGTCCAGGTAAGGGTAAATCTGTACATTGTTTTGCCTGCAAAAGGCAATGACAGGAGCTAGACATTTGGTGAATACCCTGGGAGCAGTGGATAAGCCAAATGGCAAAGCAGAGAACTGAAAGTGTAATGATCCTGCTCTGAAGCGCAGACATTTTCTGCATGATTCCCTTGCTGGGATGTGCAGGTAAGCCTCCTTTTGGTCTAAAGTGACCATCCAAGCTTTGTTTGGCAGCATTGATAGAAGCTGTTGTAAGGTAAGCATTTTGAATTTTGTGATTACTAGGAAAGTATTGAGAAAGGATAGGTCCAGGATGGGACGCAAAGTTCCCCCTTTCCTAGGAACAAGGAATAGTCTGGGATAGACTCCTTTTGCAACTTGCACAGGTTCTACTGCCCCTAGGGCTATTAGGTTTTGCACTTGTTTTAGTGCATCTGCCCACTGGTTTGGAGGTAGGTCTGGTTACCCTCTTGGAGGTGGTAGTTCTCTGAAATTGAATTTGTACCCCTGAACAATGCTTTTTAAGACCCATTGATCTTTTGTTGTAAAGTTCTAATTTTCTCTGCAAAGAGATGGCCTTCGTCCTAGCTTTTGGTGTGGTGGAAGCAGGCAGAGATGGGAAAAGTAGTCATTGAGAGTTTTTAGCATACGGGGTTGTTTTTGAACTCCCTGCTCTAGAGCTGGTGAGGGGCACTGTTTAGTTCTTTGCTGGCCCTGAGTTTGAGCCCTGGTGGGTCTGTCCCTATGGGTTTTACCTTGTGCCTGCCTGTTTGGTGCAGGAAAAGGACCAGTGTTTAGAGGGAAAATTTCTGCTGAACCTAGGAGGTTGTAGTTGAAGGAAATCTTTAACAGTCTGCATCGATTTTGCTTTGTCTTCCATCTTTTTAAGTACCTCTTCAGTTTTCTGTCTGAACAAGTGGTCTTTGTCAAGAGGTGAATCCATGATTTTAGCTTTGACATGATCAGGGAGAGGTTGTTCCTTCAATCATGCATGTCTTCTGATAACAGATCCTGTCACTGCTGCCCTGCTAGGAGCTTTTAGGGCATCAAATCCACAGGGCAAGGAGTGCTTTGCCCCCTGAGATGAAGAGTACAGTAATTCTGCTATCTCTTTATTAATGGCAAAATCTGGTAAAGCAGAAATTTTCTGTTTCAAAAGTTCCAAAGTGTGCTATATATCTGGAAATGACAGTTGAGAGCCCTTATAGTTAAAGTTGCAGAGGTATATACTTTTTACCCCATCTGTCTAGGGCCGTAGATTCTTTGTCTGAGGGAATAGGATTCTTAGGAGAGGTAGCCTTAACTCCCTTAGGTCCCTGAGTAATCACCTCTGGATCTGCTATAGGATTTCTGTAGAGGAATTCATGTGCATCTTACCCTGTAGTACCGCTCAGGTGGAAGGGTGTCAGGGGTAAGGCTGGATTCTTGGTAAACATCATCTACTACCTCCATGATGGGTGGGATGGCCAGAGGCCTATGCTGGGATAGGTGCATAAGCTCTCTTAGTCTTTTCTTGGATTGAGGGAAATCCATTGATTCCCATTGGAAGTGTTCCCTGAGGGTGAGGAGGGTTTCCCCAAAGGAAAAGTTCTCTGGAGGTGATGCAGAAGGAATAGATTCCTCTGCATCTGAGTCTTCATAGGCAGTAAGAGGATTTTCCTCTTCAAAAACAGAGGAGTCAGATCCCTCTAAGTCTAAATCCAAATGGATATCTGGAGAAGGTTCCCTTCTCCTTTTGGCTGGAGTGGCCTGATTACCCCGTTTGAAAGTGATGAGATCCTCCACCATTTTAAGCATTCTAGTTTGAGGAGGGGGAGGAGTAGTGGAATGGAGACTTTTTTCTGTTTTCTTAGGAGTGGGTCTAAGTCTGGCCTGAAGGGTATCCCTTGGTGCTGTCGCTGTGTTATTCGGAAGAGAGGGCGAAGGCCTTGAAGTGAAATCCGAAGTGGGAGCGCTATCCTCAAAAGACTGTGCCTGCTTAGCGGCTCCGGACCCAACTGAGGGAGAGACGGCCAAAGGCTCGTTAGATGATTCAGACATCTGTGGCATACAGGGCTCTAAAAGAGTCTCAGTAGAGGCCTGCGAAGTAATTGAGTCTGGCATCAAGGGCTGTGAAAGTGCCTCACTGAATTCCAAAGAACCGACGACCCATTTAGCAGTGGTGTCGTCGGAAGGCTTGGCCTTATGTGGTCTGTCTCTATCCTTATCTTTACGTTTTCTCAGAAGATCTGCGGTTTGCTGACTGACGGATGCCATATTGGTAATATGAGATGGAAGATGGAAATAACTGGCTACAAACAGAGCTCTATGACGAATAGTTCTAGCGTTAAAGAGGGGGCAGTACTGACAGTGGGGTATGTCATGATCTGGGCCTAAGCAAGTGATGCAGTAAGAATGGAAGTATCGGTGTGGTATTTGCTTTCCACAGGTGAGACAGTTTTTGACTTTTTCGGACATTGGTTAGTGCAAGAAAAAGGAAGGATCCCCAATGGGGAACTTAGCTTTAGACATTTTTAGCTGAAGTTCGAAATCTGAAAACAGCAGACCAGCACTGTTGCGAATTGCTTCTGCTACGGCTCCACGGCAAGAAAGACTAGGGTAATGGTGTTGCCTGCTCTCATTTATAGCTCGGATGACCTGACGTCACCCAGCTAGCGACAGCAGCCGATGCACAAAACCTCGACTCTGGTATTCAGACCGACTGAAGGCTACCACAGCATGGATAATGCAATGGTGAACACTGCAGCAGTGTGAAACTAACATTGAACTATTCCTTAGAGTATTAAAATGGGCTCAAACTAAATGCTGCAAAGTGTAGTGTAATCATGTCCTATTGTATAGACAACACACCACAAAAAAATTTAAATGTAATCAGGAACCTAGGAAACAGGGTTGATATCATCTTCTGTTTTGAACCATTGTGTGACAATGATTGTCAGGAAATTCTTTAATTAGAATCAGTAATTGCCAAAGGCAAATCATCATAGGTGTGTGTACTAGGCTAATGGCCCTGGAGCCTTTACAAGCCTAGCCCATAGAAGTGCCCTGGCATCATGCCGCATGACATTAGTTCCCAGTGCCTCTTTCAAGTAGAGCCACTGGAGTGATCCCTGGGGTAAACTTTCTATTTCCCATTGAGTCATCAAGATCTCTCTTGAAGAGGGAGTGAGGTGCTCTGCTTGACATGTATAGGAAGACTATACCAGAGCATGATTAGTCTCTGAGCAAGGAACCTGTCCCTCCAGCATGTTCTGTTGATTGGAGTCTAAAGAGGCAATCACTCCCTTATATGCAGCATCGATCAGCTCGATTACTAAGTACAGTGTTCCCTTTCAGATGTATCTCAGTAAAAATATTAAAGAATTAGAAAAACCTCAGAGGTTCCTAACCAAAAAGATCAGAGAGCTGTAGTCCCTGAGCTACCAAAGGAATCTGGAGTCTCTCTCTATTCAGTGTCTTTGTAGACTTTTAAGAGAGCTCAGTTTTTCTTTACTGCATCATTAGAAGCATGATTGCCCTGAAGCTGTCTCCACAAGTCCAGTGCCTTCACCAGTGCTAGAACCAGAAACCTAAATCTTCACAAGAAGAGAAATAAAACATGACGGAGGGACAGGTTTATCATCCCAAAACTCTGGAACAGATTTCTCCCTCGTGTTAAGAAATTAAACTTGCCATCTTCCTTTAGATGTAAGCTAGATGTCTGGATGGGTATTCATAAATTTACTTTGGGATTAACTGGTAAGTCTGTCTCTCCTGAAGAAAGGAGGTGTGGTTTGATGAAGGGCACAGGCAAGGTGTGAATGGTCGTAAGGGTCAGTGGCCTTGGAATATCTGTCTTTATAAATATGTTGGTTATATGTGTATACAAATATGTACAGATGTACATATTTATTCCTGTTAAAATAAATGCAAAATAACTTAAAATATATCCAGTGTTCTAAGAACAGTGATCTCCTCCAAGGTGGTGGTATAGGGAAATAGTGGACTTTTCAGGGGTATGCAGGCCGTCTGTGTTGGTGACCCTCAAAACACCCCTGGGCGGTACATTATTTCCTGTAACTCTTATGCTTTCATGATGTAGGAGTGGTGTTCATACAAGAACCACAAACTGAACACACAGAAATGTTCCCTGCAGGAATGTATTGGAAAACAGTGCAGTAATGCATAAGTTAACAATAGTGCACATACTTGCAAAACTGCATTTATTTATTTATTTGCTGTTTTTTTCCTGAATGGTCAGGGATGGAGCAGTGTCTTGCTGTGCAATCATCAACATCCATTCTCCTTTGAAAGGGCATAAATGACAGTGGGTTCCTTGTTTGCGAGGAACAGTGTTTTCATTGTTCTCAGAAGTAAACAACCAGATGTTCATAGTATCCTGGTGGGAAGAATGTTTTATTTTTACTGCATCATGATTTCAGTGTGAGTGGTAACACCAGTCAGTAGTGCAAAGGGATTTTTTTTTATTTTGGATTGTTAACAGTGGTGTGAGAGAAAGGGAACTTGTGTTTTGAGCTTTTGTTTGCACTTACCTTATTAGTACCTTAAGTTTTTATTGGTTTTTTACTTGTTTTTTTCCTTTGCTTGTGCTGAGCTCCAATGCATTGCACACCATGCATGACTCTAGGGGTCTGCTGTCTTGCCCCTTACCTGCAGAATATGCAGCAGCTTGCAAGTTAGTACAAGTGAACATGACAGTGATTGTAGTAAAATAATTTAATATTGCGGTCCAGTGTGCAGCAGTTCACAAGTCGGCAGAGATAACTGTGGTAACTGCAGTTATAGTTGATTATTGCACTGAATCTCTTGTGGTTTGATATACTGACTAATTATTGTAATACCTATGCTGGCAGTTGCATCATTTTAGTTGTTATATGGATAAAATCTTGTGGCACTTGTGCGTCATGTTTGAATTGAAGTTTTATGACCTATTTAATTTGTAATTGTTCTGCTGTCCTTGCATAGATTTGTGACACTGTATCCTTGCTCTATACTGGTATCCATTTAGAATGGTTGTACTATGTTCACTGGGCTTGTTACACCAGTAGCTGCTGCCTGTGTGTTTTTTGCATGTGCGTATTCTGTTTCACTTTTGAATCATCGTCTTGTATTTTCTTATTCATCTGGCACCATGCTTATATCCTCAGTCATTTGTCTGATCGTATTACTTTTACATTACAGTACCGCATTCTGTAGTTTTAGTGCACGTTTCTGTATCCTGCATTGTCTGTGTTTGTGCTGCCAGCTTGTATCTCTTGTGAATCGTCGTCCTGTGCCTTGCTGATCTTGTACCGCCATTGCCTTTATCCTGTGTCTTTGACTTGTTTGGTGTGCATATTATGTCGATCCGCTTTATTCCACTATGTGATTAGAGGGTTTGTACTTCATTAGAATTGCCTATATATAGAGAGTTATTTGCACTACTCGTGCATATACTGTTAGACTTGTCATATGCTGTCAATGGTATCTGTTGTTGTCTTATTACATTTTGTGAATGTTTGGTTTTCTACCTCGTTAATGGCAGCTAAATGTAGAAACATTTGTAGCACCACTGCATACACCATTAGATTGTGCAGCTTTTCTCCTTACCCCTGTCCATATAGCCCCCAAGCTACTATTACTGTATCACAGTTGACGTAGTACCCCAAACCATTTTTACTAAACTCCCTTCCCCATCCAGCTGATTACAATGGCTGGCATAGGACTCATTCATACCAAACCCCTCTGCTCAACTTTTCTGATACCATGAGACCACGGTCTGCCCTTAAATTGTCTGTTTCCATCAGATTAGAATTTGCTGTCTCAAAAAAATGTAGTAACTTCACTGTGTTAACAGTTGAGTACTTTGTTACTTAATACTGTGTGTATGTGAGAGGTGTAGATACTTACTTTACGTGGAGGCCAACTGCTCATGTTACCCTGTTGTCAGAGATTGCCATGCTGGTACACCACCACAGTACAGTGTGAACACTAAGCCCACATATGCTGAGGTACAAACTAAATCTCTTCTTAAACCTCCTAGGTAATGCAGCAAGAAGCTTCATCCACAACACACTCGCACATCACCCACTGTTGTCACATTAACACCTCTTGCTTTTATAGTAATCACATCATCTCCTGCTGCAACTGCAAACAAGGGTCACCTAAACTACATTCCCCAGCTCTTTAGTTTGCCTGAGCATGCTACCATACCTAATAACATCTTAATCATAAGTAACTGTATAGTTAGAGGTACAGATAAATTACTCAACAGGCTAAGGAATGGGTAATGGTAAAGGGTCCTTTAGGGGCCAGAATTCACGATATCACCAGGGGCAGTTGTATCCCTTTACCCCAAGTGTGCTTACAATCTGGTCATTGTTTGCATGCTCATGATAAGTTTAGTTCCACATCAGAAGATATGATGACAGATGGTTGAGGTCTCAAAGTATGTTTAGGATGCCGGAAAGAAACTAACCTTCTACTTTGCCATCAAAGCAATTTATTTATTTATTTTTTACTTATTTTTAGTTTGTTAACCAGGCAAGTCTAACTTGTTGGGTCCCCATTTTCATCATAAACCCATGGAGAAAAGCTGCATAATTAAGAACACAAGCACAGATAGTAATAGAAAGAAAAGCAGAACAGTGATATATGGTAATATACGTTGTACAAGTGGCAGGAACACAATGTGTGACACTGAATGAAATGGAGAATGTGCCTTATATAGAGTAATAGACGATGTAATACTAGATAAATGTATTATAATTTGATAATCGTGAAGAATAAAGGGAGAGGAGGAAAATTAAAGGAAGAACATGAAGTAAAGAGATGATGTAAAGATAGAAGAGGTGAAGGCAGAGGAAGAGTAAGGGACTGAATGTGATGAAGAAGACCAGGAAATACAGGAAAGAGAAGTAAGGTATGAGATGAGGATAGCAGCAGGCTTGGGAGGGCAGTATGGTTGTGTAGCAGGTAGCATAGGAAGGGCGGGGTATGGAGATGTGTCAGGTGGTATAAGAGGGGGCAGTATGGAGATGTAGCAGGTGGCTTTGGAGGGCTGTATGGAGACGTAGTAGGGGGCATAGGAGGGGCAATGTAGAGAGTTAGGAGACGCAGGAGGTGGCGGTATGGAGACATAGGAGACTTAGGAGGGGGCTGTATGGGTGACATAACAGGCTTTTGAGGGGGCAGTATGTAGATGTAGAGGGTTTTGAATGTTGAAAAGAAAGAAAAAATATTCAAATTTAGATTACACATCATTTTAAATTCTGGTAATCGTGTCGTACAACGGAGGTGCTGTACAGAGGCAAGGTGATTTTTTTAAATTACATTGCAACGTTTTTTAATTGGATTCTGCTCTACGTTGTGATGCGACAGAGCTCCTGGAGTTTTCGTTTTCATTATCTATGTAGGGAAACACAACAGCGATTACTAGTTTGAGTGATTTAACTGATTTAGATGCTGAGATCTGAGTTACCTTCTGAAGATGTTTTATGACGGGCTTTCTAGGGTCTGACCATTTGCTCTGTTCATTTAGTATTTTCTGCACAATTTTCAGTTTGGCATAAAACGGCATGTGATAAGAGTTCCAGCCACTAAACTTGTAGAACTGCTCTGCCCTGACCTGTTTTAAGAAAGGTTTGTGGCAGATTTTGCCCTTTTGTTAGAACTCGTTTCGAATGTTTTCCTCAACATTTGTTAATGCAGGGGATGCATATATCTGACAAGGGAGTACGATGGATTGGCAGAACCTCTGGAAAGAGGAGAGGTTTGATTTCCTTTAACATACCTACAGTAGTTTTTGGTGACTACATAGTTTAGTGCTGGTCAGGCTTTAAATTACACCACAGTACAGACTGAAAGTAATTGACAAATGGTTCAGTGATGGGTGTTATTCTAGAGGGATCCAATGTATGTTATCGTGGTGCCAGGAATGATCTTGATCTTCTCCCTCCAGGGCTTCAGCTTATTCACTAAGACTTTCTCTGCCCCCATACTGACTTTTTAGGCAGTCAGCTTTGAGCACTTAAACCAATTTAACAAAAACAAGCTAGACCCCATACATCTACCAAGTCCCGTCTGGGACCCATGCGCCTACCATCCTAACAATTCCCAGGTTCAAAGGCAAGTACTAGGCTAGTTACTATTATGGGCCATTTTATGCCTAGTGAATTTCCCTTTCAAAGGTGAAAATCAAACCTGTACCTTGTATCTGTGAGGTGTAAACATCTTTGCCATTATATCAACCCCTGAGTTACAATAATGAACCTTGCTCGTTAACCAGGTTGGCCCACTGGATGCATAGTTTACAGGGGCAGCCCAGGAGCAGTCTTTGGTGAAGTGACTTAATAAAGGTCACACAGTAGGTAAATGAGGGCTGTAAGAAACAAACGCTGTACCAAAGGAACTCCGTTCCCACCCTTAATCCTCTGCACCATCTGCCAGTCCCCATACACCTATCAACCTAACAAATTCCAGTCAGGCCCCCGACACTGATCAACCTGACAAATTCTAGTCAGGTAAAATCTCTGCTTGGCAGTGCCCAGTGCTTGATGTTTAATCCAAAAACAAAAAATGCCTGCTTCTGACTTTCCGATCCCATTGAAAATATATCCATTTGTTTAAGTACAGAAGGTTGGCTGCAGTGCAAGAAGAACACTCATTTACCAGGGATTAATGTTGGTCAATCATTTATACCTTCTGGTGAGGGTGGTTTAATTTCTGGTTGGAAGGTTTCCATATTCATTTGCTTCATTTTATTCCAGCAAAATAATGGCCTAGAACTCCTGCACATCCTGGTGTCTATGAACCAGTCCACCTGGCATATTATTGCCAATGGTAGAATCCCTTCCATGTTTCTCATGGCAGCTACCTAAACAAATTACAGACCTTGAATATGGAATGCAGCACATGGATTTGAGATTTCAACTACTCATCCAAATAGTTTGCATATCTGTTGCTTGAGGTGTATATTTGCCAAAGGCTCCTGGTCATTATCAGTACCACCTCTCTTGACCAGATAATACCTCCCCTACCAGAGGGTCAAAACTACTCTACCGTGTTTGGGAGAGATGTTGTCCCTTTGGCAGATGGGCATTTCAGGGAGGTGAAGTTTTTACTTGAGTAGATTATTAAGGCACTGATTCATATTCCAAGAAGTGAAGCCTTGGAAGGGAGCATAGCAGCATCAAACTCAGCAGCTTTTGTTTTGCAAGGCTGATAGCTTGACTAATGACTAATGAAGATTTCAGTATATTTAACACTGATGCGCTAGCCTAAGTCTGAAAACTACATACATGTAGCATTAATATGCTGAGTTTTTGAACCATAACTTGAATGCAAAAAAACGAACATTTTTGTGGCACATGAACTTTGAGGTATGGTCACCTTTCTCCATGTGTATTCTGACAAAACAATGCAGCAACAGGTAGCATGTAGCAGTTACTTACTGCTTGCCTATGTGACTAGCAATTACTTTCCCCTATAGCAGTTACTTACTGCTTGCCTATGTGACTAGCAGTTACTTTCCCCTATAGCAGTTACTTACTGCTTGCCTATGTGACTAGCAGTTACTTTCCCCTATAGCAGTTACTTACTTCTTGCCTATGTGACTAGCAGTTACTTTCCCCTATAGCAGTTACTTACTGCTTGCCTATGTAACTAGCAGTTACTTTCCCCTATAGCAGTTACTGCTTGCCTATGTGACTAGCAGTTACTTTGCCCTTATAGCAGTTACTTACTGCTTGCCTATGTGACTAGCAGTTACTTTCCCCTATAGCAGTTACTTACTGCTTGCCTATGTGACTAGCAGTTACTTTCCCCTATAGCAGTTACTTACTGCTTGCCTATGTGACTAGCAGTTACTTTCCCCTATAGCAGTTACTTACTGCTTGCCTATGTGACTAGCAGTTACTTACTGCTTGCCTATGTGACTAGCAGTTACTTTCCCCTATAGCAGTTACTTACTGCTTGCCTATGTGACTAGCAGTTACTTTCCCCTATAGCTGTTACTTACTGCTTGCCTATGTGACTAGCAGTTACTTTCCCCAATAACAGTTACTGCTTGCCTATGTGACTAGCAGTTACTTTCCCCCTATAGCAGTTACTTACTGCTTGCCTATGTGACTAGCAGTTACTTTCGCCTATAACAGTTTCTTACTGCTTGCCTAGGTGACTAGCAGTTACTTTCCCCTAGACACTGTGACTAAATGAATAGAGATGGCTAAACATTTGCATTGCTACATTGAGAATCTGTTTGAGAAATCTTTACAGTCCTAAAATACCATGCTGCTCCACATAAAATACTACTTTTTTGGCTGATCTCCCATTTCATAGAATCATAGGTTATTAGGCTAATGGCCCTGGGGCCCTTGCAATCCTAGCCAAGAGTTTATCCCCAGAAAAGAAACTTCAGTCAGCACCTGTCACCACTGTCAGTGAGAGACAAAGTTGGAACCCCTGGGACAAATTTGTGGCTTCCCATCCACTCATCAAGGATGCACTTGAAGAGGGTCAGCAAGGTACTCTGTTTGACATGTATGTAAAGTCTATTCCAGAGACAGGGCAGCCTCTGAGAGATAAATCCGTCTCTCCAACAGATTTTGTTGATGTCACATATTAGATTTAGACCTACTGAGCGGGTAATTTGCAAAGAGTTTGTACGGATATGGAGCATCTCTAGCAGGGCAGAGTCTGATATTGCCTTATAGGCAAGACGCAGATCACCTGTGAGCAATCTGTATGATACAGAGTAGAGTGATAGTGATTTGAGCCTGCCCACATAGGACAGGTGTTGGAGGCCATAGATTCTCTTTGCGAGGTATTTCTGTGGCCTTTCCAGTTGGTGCAGGTGTTTGGAGAGGTACATGCCAAACTGGGCATTGTACTCAATTATAGGTCAAATGAGGGAGGAGTACAGAGAGATAATAACCTCCTTTTTTCCTGGATGCAATCCCTGTACTTATGAGATGAACCAAGTAAAAGGCTTTTCTGACCACTGCCACCACATAATGGTTGAATGTGAGATTGTTGTCAACTTGAGTACCCTGGTCTCTCACCATGGGTTGTGTGCTTAGGGGTGTTGCCGTTGATGTGGTAAACAGTAGGGACCGTGTTTTTGCCAAATGGTATGATAATACATTTTTTTGGTTTAACTTAAGGCTATGACTTTGGCACCAATTATTTGTAGTTGTGAGACCCTCTTGCAGTATGTTAATGTCATTTGGGGAGTCAGTGATGGCACCCAACTTAGTCATCTGCAAACCTGGTCAGCCACAGGCCCCTTGGTCTTTGCCTGGACCTCTGAGAAGTAGATGCCAAACAGTAGGGCTTGCAGGACAGATGCCTAGGGAACACCATTTGAGACAAATCTGCTTTTGGAGGTGGTGGTGCCTATTTTGACCTTGTGGGTCCTATCTCTGAGCCAGTTGGCCACCCATCTGATGAGATTGGGATTAACACCAAGTTGTGTTAGCTTTTTAGTGATGCCGGAGTGGAGAATTGTGTCAAAGGCCTTGGCCAGGTCAAGGTAAGCTGTATGTACTTGACTTTCCCTCATCCAGGACCTTGGTGACAGTCTCAAAGGAATCAACTAGGTTCAATAGGCAAGATCTGCCCTTAACGAATCCAAACTGGGTGGGGTCAAGTGCTGCTTTGTAATAAGGCCTGATAGGACTAAGTCACCATTTGCAAGGAAGAGTAAACCTGTTTGATAGCGATCTGCAATAAATAAACTCTATAACAAAAGAAAAAAATTGCCATCCAGGACCAAGAAGGAGCAGGTGCCCATCTGGAAGCAATATCTCCTTAGCCTGAACAAGCAAATAAAAGCACTAGTAAAATCCTCCAAAGCAAACTTGGGAGTCCAAATTGGTCACATCTACTAGAGACAATCCTAAGGCCTTCTTCACATGCATCCGCAATCCCAAAGGAAGCACCCAGATGTGTTCAGAACTGGTGGTCAAGGACGCCACATATATAAGTGTCGTAGATATAGCAAACTTGCTGGCTGACAGATTCAGTGAAATTTTCACTCCTCTGTCCCCCCCATCAGTAAATTGGGACATTCCCAGTACCTGCCCCCTTCCCCATATATCTAGGGATCAGGTCATCACTGCTCTTTCAAAGGCAAAAATTCAGCCTCCATGGGACCCAATAACATCCCGGGCTGCATCATACATGAACTCTGGCAGGAACTTGCAGCATCATTAGGCACTCTGTTCAACCAAAGCCTGAGTACCAGCTTTGTCCCAGCTAACCAGCTAAGTGGAGGACAGCCACTGTCATCCCTTTATACAAAGGTGGCGTGTCCACCCATCTGGGAAATTATAGACCCAGCAGCCTAATTAGCCTGATCTGCAAGGCCATGGAACGGATTATCATGGACCTCATTAACAAGGACATTGGCAACCTCCAAGCACTCGATCCCACACAGTTTGGCTTTTTTAAGGGGAGGTCATGTCTGTTAAATTTGGTTGACTTTTTTGAGACCATCACCAAAGCCATGGATGAGAGGAAGATGGTGCACACCACCTACCTTGACCTGGCGAAAGCCTTCAACACTATTCCCAACTTGGGCATAATAGATAAACTCAAGTAGGCATCAATCTGTATTGTTACCAGATGGGTAGCCAACTGGCTCACTGATAGAACCCACCTAGTCAAAATAGGAGAAGCCACCTCAAGCAGTAGACTCGTATTGAGTGGAGTACCCTAGGGTTCGGTCTTGAGGCCTCTGTTATTTGGGATATACTTTCTGTGGTGAAGGCCAAAACCAGTGGGCTATGGTTGACCAAGTTTGCAGATGACTGCAAGCTAGGCACGGTCATCAATTCCACTAGTGATGTGGACATCCTCCAAGAGGGTCTCAACCAAACAAATGACCGGTGCCAGAAACATGGCCTCAAGTTGAATACCAAAAATGCATCATCATCCCTTTTGGGAGGAGTGATGTCCCCACAAATTATGACATTAGTAACAACATCTTAAGCATGCAATCAGTCGTGAGGGATTTGGACAACTCAGATTGATAGCAACCTGACTTTTGACCACCATGTTGCTTTCATTGTAAGGAAAGTTTTCTACATGGCCCACCTCATAAGTAAGGGTATCTCATCCAGGGATAAGGAGGTCATAACATCTGTATATTCTTCCCTTAAAAGGTCCATAATTGAGTACAACACCCCATTTGGCATTTACTTCGCAAAGCACATGCAGCAGCTGGAGAGACCACAGAGATTCCTCACCAGAAAAAACCAAGGCCTCAAAAATCTACCATACATAGATAGGATAAAAGCCCTATCCCTCTACTCAGTTTCATACAGACTCCTCAGAGGTGACCTCTGTCTGGCATACAAGGTGATCATGGACCCCAACTTGATAGGGCTGTTGCATATCCGCAAGTCAATCCCCACTCGAGTAACCCACATGCCTGGTCTCGACCTGGCTTATGACATCAATAGGACTTGTTAGCAGGACAGATTTGTATCCCAGAGACTCACCATCTGTGGAATAGACTCCCCCTCCATGTTAAGCAGAGTACCTCTTTACCCCTTTTTTAAGCACAACCTGGATAACTGGATGGGAAATTGAAAATACATCTGTGGGATTCCACCCGTGTCCCTGCTAGACAGGTGCATCAGTTGCTGAGTTTTCTAAACATGGGCTAAACTCTTGGCCATGCTTATAAGGGCCTCAGGGACAATAGCTTAGTAATGTCCTATGATCCGAATATTTGTCCAGCTCCCCATTAACTATTTCATCGCAATTGATTCTTTATTTTAGATGCTGTTGTGATATTCAAGAGTAATGATGGCCTTTAGTTCCCAAAAATGAAACTGTGTTTGTCAAGAACTTTTGCTCAGGCTGGGAATTTATTTTAACTTTTTGTATGCTGTTGGGGCACATATGAAGTGTAGTCTTATCTCTAATGTATTCATTATTCTTGTTTACAGTTTTAAACCATCAGCCAGTGCCATAAAGATTCACAAATCAGGGAATCTGCCCTACAATTCATCTTCAGTTTATTTTTTTATTTATTTTTGTTGGTTTATTTATTAACTAAGTAAAGCCATTGTGCACACTTTTCCTCCCTTCTTATAGGATCTGTTGGATAGTTGTACTACCTGCACCCAGTTGGTTCATTTGTCCATTGATGGATCAAGAGGTAGGCTGTTTTGTTCCCTGGATAAGGTTAGACTGTGCTCTAGTACCCATTCTTTCACTAGAGATAAGTGTCATATGTGAGAGAGTGGGTCAGCATGTCCATGATAGACAGTGGCTCCACTTGATGCCTTCCATTGTGAAGTAGTATAATCGGGGTACAGTTTAGCAATCTTTCTAGTGTGAAAAATAAGATGTGTAATGTTTTTCAAGAAAATGCTCTTAGATATGCAGAGGAGGTATAGGGACCATGAATCCAAATGCTTGATCTGACTTGCTTACTTCAGGTGTCTCACTTACATCACTATTAATTGTTTACGGTGTGGATTCACTTATGTCAACATTAGTTTGTATGCGTGGACTCCCTAATATCACCATTAGTGTGTATGATATGTGTGGGTTCCTATCACATTGTCGAATTAGGACAATGTCAAATGGTTAAAATGTCGAAAGTGCCGTTCATCGAAAAGAGTTTTGTGGGATCGCGGTACAGTGAGGATCAGAAAATTTGCCCTTTCCTCACTGTAGTGCGATCTCTGAGTTGGTATATATAATTAGTGGGGGGTGTGGGGACGCAGTCCCCCACAAGAACAGTTTAGATAAATGGCACTTTCGACATTTTAGCCACTCGAAATTGTCAGAATTCGACAATGTGATGTAGACCCAATATGCGTCACATCACCTTTATTGTTAACTGTATGCATCGCTTACTTTATCATAAAT
This sequence comes from Protopterus annectens, assembly GCF_019279795.1. Taxonomy (NCBI): domain Eukaryota; kingdom Metazoa; phylum Chordata; order Ceratodontiformes; family Protopteridae; genus Protopterus; species Protopterus annectens. The sequence goes on from NC_056740.1 coordinate 542,681,502, forward strand.
GTGTATGATTGGTCTTGCATTACCATTAGTTTGCATCATCTGATTTGCTTGCATCACCATCTTGCAACTATGACCAAAGTGACCCGTGTTTGTTGCCACTGTATATGTAGTCATGCACGAGTAGTGCCCAGTACCCATTTATGTAGGTTGGAGATGAAACTGTTAACCTGTATTACTGACCTGGCCACTTTATGCAAACATTCTAGTGAAGACATTCATGGTTTACTTTTGGAGGGCTGTTGTACAGAACTTCACTTCACAGTCCCAGCATTATACCTCCCCTGTAGATAACTCCAGCACTGCAGACTCTGGGCAAATTTGCAAAAAAAAAAAAATGTAACAATAATAATGTTACAGTTGTACTATCGTGATAGAATAAATGATGTGGGAAAGATGGTCTCGGAGTGTATGTGTGAAAACTTAAATACTCTGACTTAGAAATAATGAAAAATACTAAGGATTCTCCGATTTAGCAGCAAATGTCACCAAGTCATTTCCAGTGGGTTTTACGTGCTTATTTCTTGCACATGTACAACATAATCTGCAAAATAATGCTTGCCGAATTGCATATAAATTGCCAAGATAACAGACCCTTTTTAAATAATGGAATTTTATGAATTTCAGGTCTTGTCTTTTAGCCACCTTCTCTCCCTCAGTCAGCCAAATTATCATATTATTTCCTAACTTGCAAAGCTCAGCTAATTAGTAAAGATGGTCTGAGTGGTTAGTAGTTTCTTTACTAGTTTCAGGTTGCTAAAATGGCTTTCCAAAAAAAAAAAAAAAAAAAAAAAAACACATCAGGATGTCTGCTTGCATGAGGATACCCAGGGTTAGTTAAAAAAAAAAAAAAAAAAAAATTAACAAGTAGTTATTTTGCTACTGGCAGGCTTGCATTGTGTAAACTTCATGAAAAGGTTAAAACAAATCTTTTCAGTTTCTCCTGTTTTTAAAATAAAAGGCATTAGCTGATCCATGGTATATTGGGTCATTAATTCTGACAATTATGTCACAGTGTCACAATGTAGGTGGCCGGATATCCATTTGTAATTCATCCAGGAGAGTGTCCCAGGGTATCCATTTATAATTCTCATGGATGTGAGATATTTACATTTAGTTAGTGTCAAAAGTATGCTTGAAGCTTACTGAGGTTAGTAATGTTGGAGAGTGTTAGTTTCACTAAGCCAGCAGTGGAAAAATCTTTCACCTTTGACCAGCTGGTATAAATTGTAGCACAGATGCTAAAAACATGGGGCGGTGTTATAAAAAGGACGGCTTATGTTTGAGGAGACATGGACAGCGAACATTGATGTACTGCTTGATAAAATCATCCTCTTTTAAGGACAGGCAGAAATGTAGTGACCATGGTTACTTGTCCATGTTGATGTATTGGAATAAATTACTTCTAGAGATTAGGAGAAGGGGTCATGTTAATGTATTCAAATGCCTTTAGATACATGGAAAGGAAATGTTGGCTATTCTACTCATTTGGAAACTGTATTATGAATAGCCTTATTGGCTGATAAAAAGAAATCCTAAACTATCAAATGACTTGAAGGAAATGTCTTTGTTTGCAAGCTTTATGAAGGTTTATGAAAGCTTACATTTTAAGTAGGTATGTAGGATTATGTGTTGTTAATTAGTGAACCCTATGGTTTGGAAGGGATTAAGAAAGGGACAAAACCTTAGAATCGATGGCTTCTCCTCATATGCTACACAAAAGGATGGTAGGACTTGTAGAAGGGCCAATAACATGTTTAATGATTAACGTGGTGAGCAAACATAATTTTCTGGATACTAAACTTAAGGGAAAACTGAGTACACATTTTTGAAACATTGTGACAAAAATGTAGAACTGTTAACTATAGATGGGTCACCAGCTTTGGACCTTTGTCGGAACTAACCAGTGGGGGTGCATATGATAGTCACATGGGTAGACCTGCAGACATTGGATTATAAGGACATGGAGATAAATTTAGCAAGTTTAAGTGCTAGGATTATGAGTTGATGTGTAATACTTAAAAGATCACTATGGGGCAAGAAATATAGGTGGTTGAGTACAGGTTTGGATATTGTGATTAAAAAGAAATGTACCCTTTATGGGAAGATTAATTCTGAGAGAAAATATGTGGAGTTTAGAATGTAAAGCAAAGCATATGATGAAATCACCAGAAATGGAATGTAAACCAGTTCTGAGGACAGTGACATTTAGAAGGCATTATGGCAGATGGCAACATGGAAGGCATACTGTGAACAAAAAAATGTTAATCTGTTAATTTCAGGCAAGAATATTGTGAAGGCTTTAGGATGTTTATATCTGCTAAGTCAGATTATAACATTTTTTCACACTGAAGCGTATGTCCACTGAAATGCCGGATTTTCCTCTTCACAAAGTGATTCATCTCCCTTTACAAAGAAAACCTTGTCTAAGTATCTCTCCCTTTGCTTCCTGTCTGCAGCATAGTTTGCTGCCTCCGTAACTCCAGTTCAGCTGTCTGTGAGTTCTCATAATTATTACTTCTTGTATCAATGCCATCATTTGCTGCCTCACTCCATCGGTGTACAGTTCCTTGGTGGGGATGGGCAGTTACATCTGACAGAGCCTTAACGAAAGTAATTATGTCACTGCTTTCAAATTAGTGTAGGGTAAATAGGAAAAAAAATGTATGGAAGCGCTGCTAACTTCCCAAGACATGAAGGGTCATTCACAGACATACCTCTCAACTTCTTGGCACAAGAAATCTAGACAAAGCCTAAAATAATGGAGCACAACAGCCCAAAAATAGGGACAGATTTTAAATATTGCTCTTATAAACTTAGAAAGTTAGTAGACTAACATGAATTTTCTGAAGGGGGCAAAATATGAAATTTAAATTTGTCATTTTTTGTGACTTCAGTCCTCAGTGATTTGCCAGAAAACCACAAATTATATGAGGAACAGACCAAAAGTATGAGTAAATAATTCTGAACATTCTGCTAAAATCAGCACTGAGATCTTTTAACACCTCAGATTAAAGTAAAAGTTTAAGAAAAGCAAGCCATGTTATAGCATTTTGCAGTAGAACCATTTTATAAATAAAAATAAATTTTAAAAATATGAATAAAATTCAAAAGGGCCATGGAAAATCATACAGTAACTCTTCTGTATATACCCATGCACAAATAGAAAGCACAAACTGGGAGTATTGTCATTGTTTTGGGGGGGGGGGGGACCTTGTTATGTCATTTAATGGGACACAGAGGATAAATACTAACCATTTAATGCCAAGGCTGTTGTACTGTGTAGAGTATCCAGATTTGATGCAAAACATTTTCTTCAGTTTCTTGAGTGGAACTGTCATTTAATGTATAGTAAAACTGATAAGTTATGGTAGCTTTTAAACCCTTTAAGTTGGGAAAAATAACTTGGAAAAGATTTTCTTTTTGAACTGTAATGTTTTGAAATGTTAGACATGGATAGAATGAACCATTACATTATTACTTGTATATGTATTTGAGGGAAGGAAATATTCTTGCAGCTTTGAAATATTTTATTTCATATTTGATTACCATTTATTATGTGAATAGGGACTAACAGACTGTTAATATCCAGAGACTGAGCCACTTCCAATATAAACAGATATAGGTCAGTTTAGGAATCCCACATTCCCTCACTCTCTGTAAAATGTCACACGCTATCCCTTTGCACAAAGGAGGAAATTCAACAGACATAAATAACTTCAGACCTATAGCAATCTCATCTCCCCTCACCAAAATACTTGAAAAATGTATTCAACAAAAATTGCTTCCTACAAGAAGAACTCCTATCCCCTGCACAACATGGATTCCATCCTTCTAACCTATATAGGTACCGTCAATAAAGTTAGAAATAATGGCAAAATGGTGGTCTCCTTATTTCTAAACTTGTCTAAAGCCTTAGACACTGTCTGTCACAGCAGACTTCTACCTCAGATGTCCTTACTAGGTCTCTCCCAGCCCAACCTTCTGTGATTCAAAAGCTGCCTGTCCAAAACATGTATCGGTCAGTAAAATGGCGCTCCATGCTCTCTCTACCTCGCAGTCACCACTGGTGTACCACAAGGTTCTATCCTTGGTCCCATCCTCTTTCACATTTTCACCAGCACCCCCTTTACATCTGTACAGCCTAATACAGTACGCTGACAATTCCACTCTCACTTGCACGTTTGACAACATGCCACACCTCCAAAAAATTACTCCTGAAGCTTTAACAGCCACTGAAACATCACTTTGTAACTCACAACTCCTGCTTGACCCAAAAAAGACCAAACTACGACTTTTTCCCCAAATCCCTCTCTCATGAAAAAACACAATTAGTCCCCTCTCTTGATAATGCAACCATTGAAGTCACTTTTCTTAGCAAACTATTAGGGGTGATAATAGCGGATGATAATCTTACATTCGACCTGCATATACAAAATTGCACAAGGAAAAAGTAATAAAAACTAGGGATGCTTTACAGAGCCAAAAACTTTCTCACTGATACAACTAAAACTACACTTGCCACTACTTGTTTCCTCCCCACGTTAGCTCTCTCATCCTTACTAACCTCCATGCTTCACAAAAATTAACATTTGAACAATGCTGTACATGTACAAGGTTGCTAACACCTGGAACTCCATGCCTGTATCTATCAGGTCAGTACCGTAACTCCCAGCTTTCAAAATGACTCTGAAACACTTCCTAGCTGAAATCTGTCTCTGTTCTTGCTCAAAAGCAGGGTAAACTATATCTCTAAATGTGAACAACGTACCTTTTCATTCCTTGTACCTCCTGTACTCTCTTCTTCACTTCCTTACTTCTAATTCCCTTCCCTGACTTTGTCTCTAAATGTACCGTAAGCCTGTTTTTACTTCACTTCACATTGCAATTCCTCTTTGTATTAGACTGACTAACCTTTAATTTCTCTACAAATTGTCTAAAATTTCTCTAAAAGTTAAATGATCGTTAACTCGTATAAATTCTTAACTGATGCGTTTAAATAATTATAACAAATTAGACGCAATGTAAACTGCAGATGTTTTTGTTTTATTTTTTTACTATTGTAAAACTATTCTTAAAATGTTTTGTAATAATTTGTAGCTTTTCTCCCCAGGCCTCCGCTGAAAATAGGCTTCTACCCAGACAATAAATGAAACAATACATAAAATATTTATAAAATGGTGAAATGGGTAGTGCTGAAGTTTTTGATGTGGGATGTACAATGTAAAGAAGTATTTGACATAATGTTAGTATGTTTTGAAGGTTTGAGACTGCGTCTGTGCAACTCACTCTTTCTGTGAATGAGCAATATAGTAGACAAGCAAGGAACTGGGTTTAAATCGTAATAGTGTACTTTGACTTCAGGCCTGTGGCTCCTAGTAATTCTGTTGAAGAAAAAAGATTGTGGTGTTAGTGTAGCTGGTCTAGGCAAATGAGTCATTGTTGACAAAGACAAGATCTCTCAACTGCCCCTGTTTTGGAGGAACGTTCCTATTTTCAGGCCTGATTTACCCCTGCAGAAGATGCCCCTTATTTTGGGGGGTATGTCCATATTTTCAGGCTTGATTTACCTCTTTACACAATTTTCTGGATCCCCGTCATTACATGTGATTTCTGAAGCTGTCTAGTACACAGAAAACCCCACTATATGGTCAACATACTATCGACAACTGTAATTTAAGGAACTAAAAAAATGACTTGTGTGGTAGAATTTTGCAATATAATTAATTTAAAAGTGTGGAGATTTTGCACTTGCTTTGATATGTGCTTATATTTTTTCATTATTTTTGTCACAATTTGTATTTTAAATATGTTTGAGTAGTATCCCACATTCCTACTGGAAATGGGAGGAGTTATGTGCTATATATATTCAAACTGTATGCTGAGTAGTATCCCACATTCCTACTGGAAATGGGAGGAGTTATGTGCTATATATTCAAACTGTATGCTAATTAGATGTCCACATTTTTTTGCTGGATGTTCCTACTTTTCAAGGGCTGTTGTTCCTATTTTCAATGTGTACAGGATGAGAGTCTGTATAACTGCAGCTTGTATTACAACATGTGTAACACCTGTGAACTGCTCCTGGGTTTCATTCTCCACCACGTTTTACTGCACCAATATATTAAGGATCCCAGTGTCAGCCACTGCAGGCCTGCTGACCGTGATAAGACTATGTTAATGCTGTGTTGTATTAAGGTTTTTATCAGACTACTTGAGCCATAGACTATCAAGAAGAAATAGAGACTGAGCTTGTGCAGCAGATATGGGTCATAATTCTCACATCTTTGTAGCGTGGTGTTCCACCCAAAATGATATACTGTCCATAACTTTTGGTGTCTGTGCTGATGGTAGCTTAATGTTTGGGGATCACATTGACAAGCTGTGCTGAATAAATAAGATAACTTGTAATATAGCTTGTAGTTTCCAGATCAATGCAAGGGATGCAGATGATGAAAATGCATAATTTCTAGTGACACACAGTTTGATATTGGATAGTAACCAACTATTGTGTACTAGGACAGGATGTAACAAAACAGGCTACGAAAGTGTATCTTGAGATGACTGAGCGGAGTGAGTAAACAAGACATTTTAGGAATTTTTTATACACTAGACAAGATGTGTGACATAAGCATAATGTTAATGCATTCAGGAACTGGATGTTCCTACTTAAAGTTCATGAAATTATAATGTGAATTCCCAGAATTTTGGCAGCATGTGACCAGCTTGATTGCAGCTTAGGACAGTACGGCTGGTGTTGACTGTATGAGAGCAAGTGCCTTGCTCTTCCTTCACTGCTCTGCCTATTTATTGCCACCATGAAGTTGCACAACCTCGGAGATTGGTTGAAATACTTGGGTTGATAAGAAAATGCATGCTTACTCCATGCAGCCCCATTGTCATGTGAATTTGGTGTTGGATTACTTATTGGGGTTGTGGAAGGCACAGTCAGGATATTGAGAGGGTGTGGTGGACTGCACAGAGGTGCGACCTCCTTTTACATAAATACCGATTCAAATGCATTCTGTTCTGTTTGATTGCACTAATGTGATTCCATTTGTTACCTTTTGGGATCCCTCATTGTCCTGTGAAGTGCATGTTGATGATCTGTGCAAATGGGATTTTGCTGTTCAGGATTTATGTCTTGGGATTTGAACCTGGGCTCTGTTCAGTTTCTGGTGCACGCTTGCTTAACAGCTAGTCTATTGGACAAAAAGTCGATCAGACTACCTGGGCCAGAAATTTGTCTGCCACCATTTTCTATGAATTTGTGTTTATGGAGGTGTTTAAACAGAAAGTAGCAAATAGATCTGAAACTGAAAATACTGCACTTGTGTGAATTCATATCTGATGAACTGATTATGAGAAAAAAGACATATGCCTGTGATTGCCTTAAAGGCATGTAACAGCAGAAAATACTGTTAAACAATGTATTCATCCTTTTCTTCTTCTTCTTTTGGCTTTTCCCGGTTAGGGGTCACCACAGCAGATCACCTTTCTGCTCATGATTGGCAGAGGAGTTTTACAGTGTTGAGTTGCCAGCCTGGCGCCCAACCTTCCACAGAAGGCACACACACATGCACACACTCACATCTAGGGCCAATTTTAGTGTCCAATCCACCTACAGCATGTCTTTGGGATGTGGAAGGAAACTGGAGCACCCGGAGGAATCCCACACAACCACAGGGAGGACATGCAGACTCTGCACAGAAGGCACCCCAGCCAAGGATTGAACTGGAGAACCTCTTGCTGTGAGGTGGCAATGCTAACCACTGCACCACAGTGGCTGCCCAATGTATTCATCCTTGTAGTGAGGAGAAATGGGAATCAGTGCAGGTTTCCTTTACATTACAATAACCATTTCTGAGTTCAGTAGTTCAGACAGTGCAGAGGCTGTTTAAAGGGCTTCAGTATTACTGAGCCAAGGGAGAAACAGAATCAAAGTTAGGGAAGCATTTTTCATACCATCTCATAGCATGTCTTTGTATCTAGGTGCTTCTGACTCAAAGCCAGCTGCAAACATGTGGCTTGTAGCAAGACAAGGAAACAAACAGCAGGCCAAATAAGTAGATAGATGCATCTGTAAAGTATTTGACTGAGGGAGGGACATGCGCCAAAAATAAACCAAAAAAAAACACAGGGTTTATCTGCATAGAAAGCCAGTCAGGCACTCTTCTCATGAAAGAGATCTTACAGAAGTGTTTGAAATTCATTTGGGAAGTAGATACATAACCTGGTTTAATTAATGGCATCCATGTCATGGGTAAAAGGGGAAAACACCTCTGTAAAAGGATTTTTTGTGCTGATACTACCCTGCAAAGAATTCCTATACCAACATCTCTACCAAAGTTACATCACTGTGAGAAAGCCTACCGAAGAAAAATAGTCAGAAGCTAGCAAATAAGTGATGATGCATTGTCCAGGAGAGTATTTTAAAACCATGCTTGATGTTTGCAGGCATTCGATTATATTGACATGACATTCTTATTTAATCTCTGCTGTTTCAGGATATACTAAAATGTAAGATAGTTTGTCCGAGGAAGGAGTCAAAGCATTCTGTTGATTAGAGCTAATAGTGGATCAAAGAGACTGATAATCAGAGTTTAAATGATCTTCAATGAAAATGTAAAACTGGGGTATACAACATTTTACCAAAAAAAAAAAAAAAAAGATAAAAACCTGAACTTTGAAGTGGATGCATGAGTTATTGACGTGGAATTGCCAAAAGTGAAAAAACAAGTTATGAAAGACTTTGTAGAAGAGGAGCCAGGATATGTGACTTTTATGCGTGCTTCAGAATTCAGGGCACTTCATATGGTCCTTCTTGACTGTCTGTAGTTCATGGAATCGTGTCTTTTCAATGAAACCACCATAATGTAATTTTTATTGTGTTCTAAGACCACATGTTACATAATGCTACCTTATTTGAAAGATATCACACAAATGTTGAATAGTTTTGGAGACGTCTCTCCAAAAAAGCAGTATAATTATGACTTTTATACTTTCTTTGTGAAAGAATGCATATTTTCCCTCTATGTCTATATAGACTTGAGTGGGTCTTTGGTTTTCTTTCACTGTGCAAAGATATGAATATTGATGAACCGTCAGTGTTCAGGTTGCCGTAGGCATGTGTGTAGATTTGAATATACTTTTTTTACTTTTATGGGCTGGTGTACTTTATAGTATTTACCTTGTAAAGATCGTTTGCCTTGATAAGCTCTGGTTCTTCTGACCCTGAAATGGATATAACAGCTATTCGAAATTCTTCTAAAGCATGGTGATTTGATTAACATCTGGCAGTAGGATGCATAGTTCCATACATCCTCATCCCCTTAGGTTTTTGCACATGGGGTTGGGGTGTCATTGTCAATAATGACAATCATCTCGAGCCAAGGTTTAAACCACCAGGTGGCTAGCTCTGCCATGGTAGTTCATACGTACCACACACTTTCACACACACGTGCACCTAAAGCCAATTTAGAGTACCCAGTCCACCTACTGCATGTCTTTGGAATGTGAGGGGAAACCAGAGCACCCGTAGGAAACCCACACGACTGCAGGAAGGGCATGGAGACTCCACACACAAGGCAACCCAGATAAGAATTGAACTGGAGAACCTCTTGCTGTGAGGCGACAATGTTAACCACTAGTTGCTATAGGAAAAATGTTACCCTATAAGGTAGGGGTGTCTGAATTTAGTAGGGAACTATTGTGTTACTTGAAAATTAAATTTAATAATTTGACTAATAAAATAGTTAATTAGCTTGTATTGGAGTGTCTGTTATCCTCCAAACTCTCATGAACGATCTTGTGGAATTAATTTTCTTTTTTTCACCAGTGAGTATTTATTGTGATGGGTAATATTAGCATACCTGGTACTACACAGACTTTACTGATTTTTAGTTCAGCTCACAGGAAATCTTTCAGTATTTTTGGGCTGTAGATTAATATAAACTGTAAATGAATGTACCAGGGGAGATGGCCTTTTGGTTAACCTTTGCAATAAAAGTGTACTAATGTTATAGCAGTTCTTTCAGGTAGTAGAGAGGGTGTTAATAGAGAAGTATAGACCTCGTGTAAGTACAGATCCAGAATAGTGAGTGATATGGTTGCACGGGGTTCAGTATTCTCCATTATTGTCAAATTTAATACTACTCAAGTAGTCTCCCTTGCCTCATGGTCTCCTAAAAGAACCCCTCTCCACTTTTCTGTGACATTTTTCCACAAACCTCTATGCTCTTGAAACAGGGTATACATAAATTTACTGTTCTCATTTATAATTGCTGTGTTACCAGTAACTGATAGATAACCACAACTTCATAGTGAAGAGACCTTGAACGTTCACTTCATAGGTGGGGTGAAGATAGGGAGGCTTTTCGCTTAAAAAGGTGATAGAGACAACTTGCTTGAAAACCATGTTAAATGTCACCCCAATTTTACCTAGGTAAACTAATTGTGAGTGTTTTAACACCTTTTCACTTCAGGACTGTCTTGATTAAGCAATTTGCTCAAAATCATGGGTAGGTGTAGCTTAATTCACAGAGGTAATTCAATATGATTTTATTATAGGTCCGTAAGAGATTACTAGGCTAGCATATTAAGAACCATTAAAACCCGGCCAGTATAACCCAATTTTGCCCATTATATGGGCCCCTTGGGGCAAGATGATGGCATGGATTTGTGGCTATGCCTTGAGTGTCTTACAGATTCCGCCTGTCCATGAGAGACATAGGTGCTACCACAGGTGTGAATATGCAGTTTCCCCATCCATTAATCCAAACCACTTTTGAAGAGGGCCAGGGATGGACTCTACTTAATGTGAATAGGAAGCCTGTTTCAAAGAAGATTCCATCTCTGAGACACATATTTGTTTCTCTTTGTTTGTTTGAGTTGCTGACTAAGTTTATAGCTCTAGATCAGGTGACCATCATGCTGTTTGACTTGCAGATGTGTAGCAGCTCCATCAGGGAATGCCTTGTAGGTCAGGCATAGGTCCACCCCTTAACAGTCCGTATGAGAGGGATAAAGGGTTAGGGCTTTTAGACTATCCACATAGGACATGTTGTTTACACTCCGTTTTTTCTTTGCGAGGAATCTCTGAGGCCCCTCCAGCTGCTATAAGTGCCTAGTCAAATATATGCCAAATGATGCATTTTACTCATTTATTGGTCTGAGAGCCAAGTACAGTGGGATTATAATTTCTTTGGACATGGATGCTACACCTTTACTTATAAGTTATGCTACATAGAAGGATTTGGACACATGGCAGCCAAAGTTCAGGCTATTATCTTTCTGTGTACCTAGAGCTCTCACTTCTGAGTCTACGCTTAGGGGTGTGCTATTGATGTTGTAATTTGCAGGGGTATTTGACTTACCAAAGGGTATGCTGATACATTTTATTGCATTTAGTTTTAAGCTGTGGTTCTGACACATCATTCAGTGACTGCCCCCAGCTTGCAGTCATCAGCAAACTTTGTCATCCAGAGGTCTTCCACATTAGCCTTGACTTTAGAGAAATATATTCAGAACGGGAATACTTCCAACACTGAGCCCTGTGGCACACCACTAGTAACTGGCCGCTTCCTGGGTATGGTTCACCCCTTTTAACCATGTCTCCTTATCCATGAGCCAATTGGCTGTCCTTCTAGTGATGTAGGGATTTCTGACTAGTTTATGAGTTTATTTATAATATCTGAGTAGGGAATCATGCCAAATGCCTTGGCCAGGTCAAGGTAGGCGGTATGTACTGTTTTGTCCACATCCATGGCCTTGGTGAACTTTCTCACAGAAGATTCAGCAGGCATGACCTGCCACTGACAAAAGTGAATTGGGTTGAATCGAGTGTTTGGAGGCATTATTTATCAGGTGCATGATTCTTCTTTCCATGGCCTTGCATGTAAGACTAGTCAAACTTATGTGTCTGTAATTTCCCAGGTCAGTAGATGGTCTTCCTTTATGCAGACGGATGTCTGTTGCTGTCCTCCACTCGAGACAAAGCCAGTCTAGAGGCTGTGGTTAAATAGAGATCCTAATGGCCTGATAAGTCCTGATTTAAGCTGTTTAAAGGACAACCTGTTATACATCATGAGGCCAGGTTGAGGCCATGTTTTTAGCTTTACATAGCACAGTGGCAGCCTGTTCTTTGGCGGTAATTAGTAGTGGAGAGTATTTCCTGGGGGAGAACTTGGGGTTTTGAGCTGAAATTGTCAGCCATCTGATTTACTATGCCTTCTGGCTGAGTATAGGTGGTGCCATCTTCAACTAATTTTGCACAATGTTGGATGTTGCCCTTAAGATTGAGGACATAACTGAAAAATGCCTTATGGTTATCCTTAGCTTTTGGAGACTATTTTTGTCTCAAAGTATGCTTTCAGAGGTTTGACTAGTTCCCTGATTCACTTGTTTATTCTAATGAGGGACTTGCTGCTCTTTTGTGCACACTCTTACTTCTTGACAGGAATTTCTTTCCTTTGTTGTACAACCTATTAATACCTGGGATTTACCAGGGTGGCTTGTTTTTGCAGTTGACCTGCATTTATTTTGGTCAGGTACTACCACTTTTATGCAGTTCATATGGCCGTACAGGGCTTTTATGTACATCTCTGCATAGGTTTCTTTGTTTTCTGAATTTGGAGGAGCTTCAAAAGTAACTATGCTGTCCCTTAATGGTGGGGTAAATTACCTTAGAGAAGTTCTTAGTTTTTGGAGTGAGGTAAGAGAACTAGTTTTACTTTTATTTCAAGGGAGACCACATTGGATCTGATCTTAGTAATGAGGACATCACATGGGGGGCAACACACTATATTTCTGAGTGCCAGATCTGGGATATTTGCTCCCCTAGCAGGAGTGCAGACTTGCTGCTCCAGGGCATTTGAATTTACAAAGTCAAGAAATCTTTGGCTTTGCAGGTTAGTGGTCATTTATGCCTCCCAACAGGTAAAAGTTTCCCATGAGAACAGTATTGGGCTGGGTGGTGAGTGATTTTAGTAACTTCAGATTTGATGTATGAGTTTCCTGGTTCATGGTGGGGTCCTGTAGCTAACAGAATAAGAAATTGATTTTTTCCCATGGTTTGTTGGACATGGAGTAGCTCAAGCATGTCATCTTGTTTGACCAGCCTTGAGGTGTGCTTATCCTTTATGTAGATAGATACATGTCCACCTTTAACTCTTTCATGTTCAGTGGGTGGTCAGAAGGTATGAAAGGCATTATAACCATGCACTGCCGGAGTGCTTTCCATGGCTTTGAACCATGTTTCAGTAAGCATTCATGAGGGTGAGAACAGCTTCAAGGGAGTGCAGTTTCTTGTTGAGACTCCTAGCACTGAACAGTAATGCCCTTAACTAGTCCTTATGTTGGAAGGTTTGTATGTTTAGCAGTGCCTAAAAAAAGGCACTATAGGGGTGGATAATATTTTGGCCAAAATACAAAAGCCTAGAGGAGACAGATTTATTTATTTATTTATTACAGTTTGATGACCGGGATAGCTCACTGTGCCTGGAAGAGCCCTTTTCAGTGGAGGCCTGGGGAGAAAAGCTCCATAGGATAGAGACAATTTTACAATAGTTGTACAAAAGTAAATTAAAGTAGTAGAACAGTGAAAAATACAGAGATAATATATAATTTGTTAAAAAAAGATATAACATTTCAAATCCTAGGTAATGATTTACAAAAGTGAGATTCATGTAGTCTAAACATATTAAAAGTACAGGCATTCCAGATGAAAAAACATGTAAGTAAAACATTTATATATTATTATGTATGATAATAAATATGTATTTATGCATTAAAGATTTATGTAAAGATAAAAAAAAAAAAAAAAAAAAAAAAAAGGTGAAGAACATCTCTGGCAAAACAGCATGGCTTGTCAACCACATCCTCCCAAGCTAGCAAGTATTGGATCCGTTTGGAGTGACACAAGTAGCTAAGCCAGTTGTTAGTGTTTGTCATTTTCTGCTTGTATTGTGGCATCATCCTTGGAGATGGTAGAATGCTGCTCAATGCTAGGCTCATACCCGCCTGTGACACATATTCTAAGTGCTCAATCATGTCTGTCTTCATATAGTCCAAGGAGGTACATCTCTGGTCATTCACGCCCACATTGGCTATGAGTGAGTCATACTGGTACTTAAGGGTAACTAACCTGAGTTTTTGCATAATCCAGTGGATCCTGGCCGCTGACAGGTAACTAGCTATACCCTCACCCTTATCCAGCCTGGTAAGAGGGACATCAGTGTGTCTCACAATGGAGTTTCCTATGATCAGAATATTGGGATGTGGAGTGTTTCGCCTTACAGGCTTGGTAGCTGAGGCACAATGAGATGCGGCTTTGTGTTGTGATGAGAATTGTCTTGTATGTGTGTACATGTGGAGTCTGAGAACTGTGCCTGACAGGCCTTTGAGGTTTGGGTAAGCTACATGTGAGCCCCTCTGCATATGTGAATTTATGTGTGTGTGGTCCTTTGCAGGTGCAGTGAGTGATGTGTGTGTGAGTCACTGACAACCTGTTTGCTGCTTTTTGTGTCAGTATGTGAGAGTCTAATATTTATTGTCAATGTGTAACTACATCTCTTACATACTGTATTTGTCTGTTTGAGAATGCCTGTGTACATAATGCAGTTGTTACATTGGCTCGAGATGTCCAGCCCGAATACCAGAATCAATGTTTTTCTGCATTGGCTGCTGTCACTTGTGACTGATGTCAGGTCATCCTTACTATAAAGCAAGTCAGCCAATGCCATTCCATCAGTCTTTTTTACCGAAGAGCCCATAGCAGAAGCAGTTAGCAAGGTGATGGTCGGTCTCTACCAGAGCTCAGATTTTCAGCTGAAAACTTCTAAAGCTAAATACTCCGTTGGCGATCCTTTTTTCTTGCACTAACAGATGCCTGAAAAAGTTAACAATTGTCTCACCTGTGGAAAGCAGGTCCCACACCGAGACTTCCATTCATACTGCGTCACTTGTTTAGGCCCAGACAATGACGTCCCCCGTTGCTGATTCTGTGCCCTCTTTAACAGGAGAACCATTTGTCATAGAGCTCTTATTGTAGACAGGTATTTTCATCTTCAGTCTTTGCATTCCAAAATGGCGTCCATCAGCCAGCAATCTGTAGACATTCTGAAAAAACGTAGAGATAAGACAGACCACACAAGGCTAAGTCATCCGACAATGCTACCGATAAGCAGGTCGTCAGTTCTCCAGAATTCAGTGAGGCACTTTCGCAGCCCCTGATGCCCGATATGATATCTATGCAGGCCTCTACCAAGACCCTTTTGGAGTCTGATATGCCACAGAAATCTTCTTCATCTTACGAGCCTTTGGTCATCTCTGCCTTGGTTGGGTCTGGAGCTGTGATGCAGGCACTGGCTTCTGAAGAGGTCTCTCGCACTACTGATTCTAGACCAAAAACAATGCCCCCTCATCCGACTACCGCTTCTAGGCCTATAAGAGTATCCATTGGTCTGAGAGAAGCCAGGCCACTCCTAGAAAAATCTACCTCTATGCTCCACCACGCCAAGCCCAAATGCTTAAGATGGCAGAGGATCCTATCTCCCTTATCAGGGGTAGTCAGGCCTCATCTTCTAAATGGAAAAGACACCCTTTTCCTGAAATACTGTCAGAGCAGGATTCTGAGGAATCGGATTATTCAGTTTTTGAAGAGGAACAGCCTTTTTCTGCTTATGAAAACTCGGATGCAGAGGAATCAATTCCTTCTGCCTCCCCACCAGAAGACCTTTCCTTTGGGGGAACCCTTCACACCCTCAGGGAACATTTCCACTGGGAATATCAGGACTTCCATCAGTCTAAGAAAAGACTAAGAGAGTTTCTAGACCTGCCCCAGCACAGACCCCTGGCCATACATTGTAACCAAAGACTAATGGGTCTTAAAGATCATTTTTCAGGGATACAAATTCTCTTTCAGTGAACTCCCTATTCCAAGAGGGTACCCAAACTTCCCACCAAATCATTGGGCAGAGGCAATGAAACAAGTCCAAGCTCTCATATCCCAGGGGACAGTAGAACCTGTTCCCACAGACCAAACAGACAAAGGCTTTTATTCCAGACTATTCCTTGTTCCCAGAAAAGGAGGCACTTGGCACCCCATCCTGGATCTATCCATTCTAAACACCTCCCTGGTGGTCCCCAAATTCAAAATGCTAACTTTGCAGCGAATGCTGCCTATGCTAACAAAAATGCCTAGTTAGTGACCCCAGACCTAAAAGATGCCTACCTCCACATCCCCATAAGGGAAGCCTGCAGGAAATTCCTGCACTTCAGGGAAAGCTCACAACTCTTTCAGTTTTCTGCACTACTGTTTGGCTTATCTATTGCTCCCAGGGTATTCACCAAATGCTTAGCCCCGGCCACAGCATTTTCCAGACAGAGAAATATTCAGATTTACCCATAACTGGACGACTGCCTCATTCAGGCAGAGTGCAAAGAAAAGCTGCTCCAGGACCTCCTCTTTGTCAAAACCATCTTAACCTCCTTAGGGTTCACCATCAATGAAAAGAAATCAAAACAAACTCCCTCCAGGAGGATCATTTTCCTGAGAGCAGTGCTGGACACAGCATCCCAAATGGCCTTCCTATCACCAGAAAAGCAGAGCTTCCTGCCGCTCTTCTTTACCCTGCTGGCTTCCAGAAGTCACCTCACAGCGAGGAGTTCCTGCAAGCCGTGGGGTACATGGCATCTTGCATCCTTCTAATTTCTCTGGCCAGGCTCCACATGAGGAAACTTCAGTGGTACCTAAAGAACCTTTGGTGTCAGCACTTTCAAGCTCTAGAGACCTCCCTCTGATCCCCTGTATAAGGGCAGAGTTTCTCTGGTAGGCAAGGGCCTGTGCAAAGAACAAGGGTCTCCTCTTCATCCTCCGTCCTACTGGCCAGACCATCACCACTGATGCCTCAGACATTGCTTGGGGCACTCACCTAGCAGGCAGGTGCACCCAAGGCCTTTGGGATGACCAGCACCTTCCCTTACGCATCAAGAAAGAAGGAAATAATGGCAGTACAAAAGGCCCTGACATCCTTCAAACCCCATCTCAGGCCAGGGGTTCTCCTTATCAAAACAGACACCACCACAGTAAATGTGGTACATAAACAAACCAGAAGAGACACCACCACAGTAAATGTGGTACATAAACAAACCAGAAGAGACACCACCACAGTAAATGTGGTACATAAACAAACCAGAAGAGACACCACCACAGTAAATGTGGTACATAAACAAACCAGAAGAGACACCACCACAGTAAATGTGGTACATAAACCAGAAGGGACCCAGTCTTACCCTCTGTGCAGGATAGCCATGAACCTCTAGCTGATGGCCTCTTCCATGGGATTGTGCCTAATAGCCCAATACCTACCAGGGATCAACAGCTCCCTGACAAACCACTTAAGCACAAACTTGCTGGACCCCCATGAATGGCAGCTCCACAGAAAAATCTTTTTTGCAAGTCACTCAGGAGTGGGGAACTCCAGAGGTGAATCTCTTTGCTTCACACCTCAACCACCAGTTGAAAAAATTCTGTACCAGGGAGCATCACCGCCTAGCATGGAAGGTGGATGTCTTGACCTTCCCCTGGAACTCCCTCTTTGTGTACGCATTTCCTCTTCTGCCTCTTATGCCCAAGGTACTGATCAAGATAAGGGAGGAGAGGCCAAAGGCCATTCTCATTGCTCTAGATTGGCCCAGGCAGCATTGGTACCCTTTGCTGTGCAGCCTGAGATCACAGCCTCCCAGGCAGCTTCCCCTCATCCCAGACTTCTTGACTCAGGTGGGAGGGGGGGAATGCTGCACTGAACTTGCAGACTCTCAAGATAACAGCATGGCTTATACCCTCAAAGCAAACAAGGGGCCCATGTTAAACAAATAGGTCCTAGACATTATCACAAAGACCAGACAGCCCAGCACCAGAAAAATCTTATGCAAGAAAATGGAAAAGATTCTGCTCCTGGAACTAGTCCAGAGGGGGCAGTTCCTCACATCCTTCCATCCCTCTTATCCTGGACTATCTGGCTGAGTTACTAAATAGTGGCCTCTCCTTCTTTTCTATTAAAATCCATGCCTCATCCATTTCAGCTCATTTCAATACAGATCCACCCCTGTTCTCACATACTTCATTAAACAGTTCCTCAGAGGGGCTTTGAATATCAGACCTCCCCGAAGGCCACCCACGCCAGCCTGGGACCTGAATTATGTTTTGGAAAAACTAAACTTACATCACTTCAAACCTGCTGCTTCAGAAGAACTAAAATACCTGTCCTGGAAGACTGCTTTCCTGCTAGCTATCACCTCAACCAGAAGGGTTTCAGAACTTCAGGCAGTGATGGCCGTTGAGCCCTTCATCATTTTCCATGCAGACAAGGTCTCGCTGCGGTCTTAACCCCTCCTTTATGCCCAAGGTGGTATATAATGCGACTCTCAACAGGCCATACATCTACCCACCTTCTTCCCTAACCCTCAAAACAAGGGGGAAATAGTTCTGCACTCACTAGATGTGCACAGATGGCTCAGATACTACCTAGACCATACTAAAGCCTTCAGAAAAACAGACCAACTGTTTGTCAGCTTTGACCCAGGGGCAGAGGCGGAAGCCCATTTCCAAGCAAACCATCTCCAAATGGATATCACACTGCATCCATTTCTGCTACAGATTTCGTGGGAAACCACCCCCCAAGTCTGTTTGTACCCATTCCACTAGGGCAGCAGGGCAGCCTCTCCTTCCACAGCATTCCTGAGAGGTGTTCCCACCAGGGACATCCTGGAAGCTGCCTCCTGGACTTCTGTCCATACCTTTACTAAGCATTACCATCCATCTCTTTTCTCTTAAGGCTAGGGCAGGGTTTGCCAATGCATTTCTGCAGGGGATGCTAACCCAGGCCTAGGTATATTATTAATCCTACCACCCCATCCTCACTTTGGGAATCCACCCACAGGAGATGACTGCAACAGTGAAACATGAAGAACATAGTACAGTTGTGTACACTTGCCATAAATGTAGATGTTTGAGTGTATTCTCTGTTGCAGTCCTGGTTTCTCTCCCTCCTTCCCCCTTAAATCTTCTTTTCTTAGGGAGACATAAGCTTCTTATGGTGGCTTTTTGCCACCAGGTCACCCTTACCATATTTCCTGGGGCTCCTGACTGGTTAGGGCAAGAAAAACTGATGTAATGGCGTCTGCTGCCTTGCTTTGTAGCACTGATGACCTGACGTCAGTCACAAGCGACAGCAGCCGACGCAGAAAAACATTGAATCTGATATTTGGGCTGGCCGAGGGCTACCACAGCAGGGATAAACAGGTGATGACTGCAACAGTGAGTACACTTAAACATCTACATTTATGGTAAGCGTACACAGCTGTACTTTTACTAAGTTTTTCTCAGGCTGGTGCTCTTCCTGGGGCATTCAGTTCTGAGGATGGTACGTGCTGACGTCTGCTGTATAGTAGATGTCACTTTATGCCTGATGGATGAGAATTCTATGTACGACATTGCATGTACCTTACAGTAGATTAGACTTTTGTATACTGGACGGATGTTTATAGCAGCTTGCGGCAGACTCCATGTTATGAATACTGCAACATGGAAGAGAAGGACATCTATGGTTACAGATTTTACAGAACTATTCTTTCTTGTAGTTTTTGCAGGCCTTGAGTCTTATCAGAAAAGTGTATTACTTGTGGTATATGCTGAGTGAATAAGTTTTTTTTACCCCAAAATATTTGTTGTTTTATGTTAGCTTTGCTAGTGTTGGTGAATCAGCACTGTACTCTCATTGCACCCGTGACCATGAATACGACAAAATGAGTAATTAAAAAAAAATGTTTTTACATGTAGGTAACTTGCTCAGCAAATGTATGGGACTTGATGATATTCATACTCTGGCAATTACTAACTGAAGATTAGCTCCGCTTACCTTATTTGCACAGCCCATTACAGATGGATGG
Organism: Protopterus annectens; assembly: GCF_019279795.1. Classification (NCBI taxonomy): domain Eukaryota; kingdom Metazoa; phylum Chordata; order Ceratodontiformes; family Protopteridae; genus Protopterus; species Protopterus annectens. Next base: position 542,701,449 of record NC_056740.1, read on the forward strand.
GCCTAGTGTGATAATGGCGAATACTGAATGTTTTTGTTCAGAATGTTACAGCAGCAGCTGTCAAAGCATTCGGGCAGCCATGCAGAAACGCTGGCAAGGGCCAGTGTTCCCCATTATTGCTGTATAAAGTTAAAATACCACGTCTAAACCTATGCACTCCAGACTTTATGACTTGTAGTCACAGTAGCATTAGTAACAGACAAAAGTGGGTGCTCACAGGTCACTTGAGTGACCTGGTAAACTACAAAATGTGGCCAGAGTTGCTGTTCTTTTTTATTTACTTATTTAAAAAAAATCGCCTTTATTGGATTATCACTGGTGACAGAGGCAAACTTAATATTTTAAATAAAGGTTATTGAGCAATATCAACAAGTTCGTATTTGCTAACATTATGCATCACATGTATTGTTTTATACAATATAATTAAACCAACATTATGTATATTGTTCAATTCCTGCCTTTTCTTATACCTCGTATCTCCTACAAAAGATTTTTCTGCATGTATTGTTTCCACAATTTCCATCTTTTACTCCTACCCTTTTCTAGAGATCCTAATTCATGCTCTTGTATTTCTGTTGCAATATTTACTACAAGTATAGTTGGTTTAGATTTTGATTTCCATTTTCTTGTAATTGCTTTTTTGGCAGCCATTAGAATTAAACTTAACGTGTCCTTACTATGTCTGGGCAATACAGATCCTGTATCCCAGTTCAAAAAAATCATGCCCTTAGTTACACACATTTGCTCACCCAATATTCCTGGCATAGTACTCTGCAGAGAATTTTCAAAGTCTGCCAACTCATTGCACTCCAAGAACATGTACACTCCCAGTTACCTCTTTCTGTCCCATCACACCTCCACATACCTCTCAACTGTCCAGATTTTTGCAGAATGTCCAGATATTCGCCTCATATTTTTGGTGTATTCCTCATAAAATTTGTGGTTTTCTAGCAGATCACTAGGATTATCTGAGGACTTAATTCACTAAATAATGACGTGCATTTGCATTTCAGACTTCAGATTTCTTAGAAATTTTATGTTCACACAAATTCTGTTACTCTAGCAACTTTCTAAGTTTATAAGAGCAATATTTATAATCTGTCCCTTTTTTTGGGCCTTTGTCTCCCCATTTTGTCAGGCTTTGTCCAGATTTCTTGCACTAAGAGGTTGAGAGGTATGCAGTCCAATATTTGCCATCTTCCTGAGGAAACATTCTTTGGAGTCTGGTTGTGGTATAAAAGTACCTGTGCAAACATTTCCAGGCAAAAATCTTAACTCATTTAGACTTTGTTGCATGTTTGGGAGGAAATCAAATATAGGAGTACTACAGATAGGAGTACTACAGTACTACAGATAGGAGTACTACAGATAGGGGTGCTACAGATAGGGGTGCTACAGATAGGGGTGCTACAGATAGGGGTGCTACAGTACTACAGGTAGGAGTTCTACAGTACTACAGGTAGGAGTGCTACAGATAGGAGTACTACAGTACTACAGGTAGGAGTGCTACAGTACTACAGGTAGGAGTGCTACAGGTAGGAGTGCTACAGATAGGAGTACTACAGTACTACAGGTAGGAGTGCTACAGATAGGAGTGCTACAGATAGGAGTACTACAGGTAGGAGTACTACAGGTAGGAGTGCTACAGATAGGAGTGCTACAGTACTACAGGTAGGAGTGCTACAGTACTACATGTAGGAGTGCTACAGTACTACATGTAGGAGTGCTACAGATAGGAGTACTACAGTACTACAGGTAGGAGTGCTACAGATAGGAGTACTATACTACAGATAGGAGTGCTACAGATAGGAGTGCTACAGTACTACAGGTAGGAGTGCTACAGTACTACAGATAGGAGTGCTACAGATAGGAGTGCTACAGATAGGAGTGCTACAGATAGGAGTACTACAGTACTACAGGTAGGAGTGCTACAGATAGGAATACTATACTACAGATAGGAGTACTACAGATAGGAGTGCTACAGATAGGAGTGCTACAAGGTGAAACCCCACGTGAACTAAGCTGATAAGTTAGACACAAGCTTTTAACTTTTGACACTTTTAATGTGTTGTGGCTAGAGTTGCACTGTATTGTATTTTCTGAGCTTATGCAGTGAAAGTTTGTAATGTATTTCATGTCTTGGAAATACATAGTTGGACTTTGTTTTACCCAGATGTGAAAAATTATAGATGTAGGTTGTGCTTGGGACAGAATGCGTGTATGTGAATCATGTTAAAATGTTGAAAACTGAGGGGTTGCATTTTTACAAATTAAGTTTGAGCTTGTAACTTTGGTAACCAAAATTTTAGCAGCCTTCATTATTCATGAAGAGAAAAAAAAGTTTTCAGTTTTGTTGATAAAATAACTTTGCATACATAATTTAAAAATATCTTTTGAGGCCAAAAGAAATGGCCTTGATAGGAAAGATGAAGTATTATATTAAAAGATGACAAGTCTGGTGCATTATGAAGTATTTTATTAAAATACTTTGCTGTTACTTTTGCATTATTTTTTTATTTCCTTTAACGTGACAAGGGTATATGCGCTGTATTTTAAGAGTGACTTCTTTGGAGGTTTAAAACAAGTATGTCTGCTCTTGAATTAGTGAGTCTGCTTTTGTGGAATCCCTTTTCAGTTGCTTGTCAGAGTGTTTCCACGTGTTTTGCTGTCTGACATTTAAAATTTAAGGACCATTCTTAATGGGTAATGGGATAAGGAGGAAACACTGCCAGCGTGATGTCACTAAGGAAGTTCTGTGGCCTGGCAGCCGTTTGTTACATATTTAAGTTCTGTGATTTAACTGTGAGTAGCTCTTTGTTTCCATGTGCAGTGAAGGAAACGTGAAAGGAAGTGCTTGTGTGTTAAGTACATAACGTGTTTATGTAAGGAGTTTCATTCTTAGGATTGTGCTATTCTTTTTACAGCGAATATAGCCGCTTGTCTTTATGACAGTAATTAAAGCTGACTGAAATAGGTCACAGCATTTGCTAAACCCCATTCCTGCTCGTTTAGAAAACTAAGATGCTGACTTCCTTCTTTAGCTAATCAGGAAACTAGACGTATCAAAATCTTGTTAGTGTTAGAAGTTTCTTAGTACTTTGTGGTCAGTGCCATCATTGCTGTATTATTTGTACTGACTGCTTAAAAATAAATAAAAATACTGGAGTCGGGTAACACAAGAAAAAAAAGCTTTGCTTAGAGCTTCATTTGAAAACATAGAAATAAGAATTAAATGTACCAAAAAGTCTTGATTGCTTCTTGGAGATCTGCTGTGCTAATGTGACCTAGTTTAAAAACTGTATGGCATCACTTCAGGGTTTTCCAAAGTGGGAAAGGACTGAACATCGTTAACTACTCTTTCTTCTTCTTTTTTTTTTTGTCTGTACCCAGTTACCAGTTAATTCTGTGGCAGCAGATGCCAGGAGCCCTCAGGCAAGGTGAGAGCCTGTTAGCCCATTTGCTCCTACTAGGGAATTGTTTATATGTTAGCCCATTTGCTCCTACCGGGGAATTGTTTATATGCTCTGAGGTGAAAGTAAGGTGGCATGTAGATACTTGCTGGTCCTACAGGGTCATCTGACCTCTTCCCCCAACAGAGCATTACTCCCCCTCCACACAGTTTCTCTTCTGAGCATCACTATAACTGCCCTTTGGGGTGAAGCATGTCTCTGCATTCTTCATTCCCCTTGGCTTGTTGTGCGACTTGCAAACAGCAGCCCAGGCTTGCTAGACTTGAACTCCGTGAGGTGAACACGTAGTGCTCCCAGTAGGCATCACCTATGTGGCAATCCAGAGCTGCATCCCTCACCCCAGGATGGACAAGCTGGCAAAGGGTGTTCACTCCCATTCTTTCCAGCCAGCTCTTACAGGACACCAAGCCACTATTCAAAGTCAGGTCACCAAGGGAGTCCCCTAGGGCACTCTGCTCCTCTTTAGCATTGTTTTTTGGAAGTAAAGATCAATGTCAAGGGCCTCTTGCTTACAAAATTTGCAGGTGATAAACTAGGAGCAATTTTAGAAACCCTCCAAGATCCTGTTGAGATGTTAGTAAGGGCTAACACCGACATGTGACTGGAGCCAAAGCCCTGGCTTAAAACTCAATGCCAAGAAATGCATAATAGTACCTTTTGGGAATCCGGCCACACAGGGAAACTAAGCTCATTGATAAAACACCCCTAAAAGTAGACAAAGTAGTTAGGGATTTGGGAACTCTGATAGTAACCTGGCATGTGACCAACATGCATCTAGGATGGTAAGAAAATCATTTCATGCCACTCAGCTTATTAGTAAGGGCATGGCACCTAGGTCTAGGGAAGTCATCATGCCACTTTACTCATCCCTCATCAGACCCATCATCGACTGACCAGGCACGTGCAGCAACGTGAACATTCCGAGAGGTTCTCTCAAAATGAATAGAGAGAGTAAACACAATGTCCTATACAGATCACCTCCAAGCCCTATCTCTCTACTTTTTGTTTCATACAGCCTGCTGAGAGGCTATTTATGCCTGGCATACAAGGTATCTTGGGATCCTGCTCTGATGGATCTTTTGCATGTCCACAAAATGAATAGAACCAAAACTACTAGATCTGAGTATTTAAACTTTGCTTATGACTTCAGTATGACATGCTGGATGGACAGATATGCATCTCCAAGAATCCCCATTCTCTGGAATAGGCTTTCCATCCATGTGAGGCAGTGCAACCTGGATCAGTAGGTAGAAAGTCAGAAATTTACTCCTGGTGACACCAGTGTCTCTGGATAGAGGTAGCCATTAAATCTTGCCCTAGCTAACATTCGCCCATTAAAATAACCACTAAAGCACATTAACTCATGCGATATGTTTGGGTTGCATGTCTAGGCTTGTAAAGGCCCCAGTAGTCATTTGTGTACTGCACACCAGAGACATTATCAGGACTGTATCCTTTTACACCACAGAACTGGCTACAAGGCAGTGGTGAACACATCAAGGATGACTAATGAAGACCTAATTTCCCTAGCTAACATTCGCCCATTAATATAACCACTAAAGCACATTAACTCATGGGATATGTTTGGGTTGCATGTCTAGGCTTGTAAAGGCCCCAGTAGTCATTCATGTACTGCACACCAGAGACGTCATCAGGACTGTATCCTTTTACACCACAGAACTGGCTACAAGGCAGTGGTGAACACATCAAGGATGACTAATGAAGACCTAATTTTCCTGTGTATTGGAAATTGCATGTTGTATGGGATCTGCAGGTGCACAAAGTAGTTGTTACTTCTACAGCCCCCCCCCAAAAGAAAACAAATGAACAAGCTACCTGCAGCGCTGTCATTGTGTCCTGATGTCAGTTGAGATCCTCCCGGCAATGTGTTATGATGTGCTGCCTTAACTAAAATTTCTGCTTTACAGGGGCAGTGCCGGCTGTTCATATATTCAAATATTATAATACAACTCCCCCTATTATCACTAGGAAACAGCTCCTTAATGATCTCTCTAAGACCAAGAACACTGCATCAGTGGGCCCATACAATGTCCCCCTTCTAAATAGCATGAAACATGACCGATCTACATCTCTATCTTAGTTTTTGCTCGAGTCTGAGTGCATGCATGTATCTTTTGCTTCTGTTTGTTTAGGCACAGTTGGATAGCTAATTGCTTAAGATTGCTGTATACTTTTTTCCTGAATTTCTTTTTGCTCCTCCCTCACTATTATGCAACTGTAGAGCTAATATGTGTAAGTAAGGGGGTTACTAGAAGCTTCCCCCAATGAAAATGTAAAAAAAAAAAAAAAAAGTTTACTTTCATCTTTAGTCTTTTTTTTTTTTATGGAGTACTTTTCATAATGTGCAGAAACTGAGTTCTTCAGAGATCAGCGAGTTGGTTAAACATAAGAAAAGTGAACTGTACAATTATTTGTATGTTGTGTGATGATGTGGCATCTTCCTTCACCCCCTTTATTAAATTATTCTCACTGAGAAGAATGTGAAGCAACTAGAAAAAAATGAGCATGCATGGGGAAACGTGAAAAGTATACAGAGGACTGGTGATCAAGATTGAGGCCAGACCAATGGGAGGACAGATTTACAGCTCCCAAATATGCAACAAGGTCTAGAAGATTCAGGATTTTTGGAAGTATTTGTATAGGTATTTTTATACTCCAGACTGCAAATAATTTTTCCTCTGGTAGATGCCAAATGTTGGAGGTGTGATGAGGACGAAAAAGGTAACTGAGACCATATGTTTTATGAGTGCAATGAGTTGGTAGGCTTTAAAAATTCCCATCAGAGTACTCTCTTAAGAATATTGGGTGAACATTTGGCTGTAACTATGGAGATTAATTTTTTTGAGCTGGGACACAGGATCTGAATTGCTTGTATATAGTAAAGCCCTATTAAGTTTAATTGTGGTGGCTGCCAAAAAAAGCAGGAATTGAGCAATTTATGTAATGTTGATTTGATGATGGTAGTTTAAAAGAATGTATGTGATGTATAATGTTTGTAATTGTGAACGTGTTGACGTGATTTTTCTTTTATATAAATGCATGTTTGAATATGTTTTAAGTGATAATTCAATAAAGGTGTTTAAAAAAAAAAAAGGGAGTCCAGACAGTATGTACCTTCAAGGATGGAAATGGAGTTATCAGCTTTGGACCTTAGCAGTTACCAGGGATGGCTGATGAAGGAACAATGATCATAGCAGTGGAGGTGGAACCAAGGTGTGTGTATGTGGTTCAGAAAAAGGTGCAGATGCAAAACTGGAGTATAAATCCAGAAACTTGATCCTGATTAGCAGGGAGCTTTTAAATTTGGTACTGATAGTGAAATCATGAACACAGTCCAGGGAGGTCCATCACAGCAAAGACCCCGTTTCCAAACTGCAATGACAGAGAGAACATTTTCCAAGATTAACCCTGCCGTTTGGAATTGCCTCGCAAGCAACCGCCATTGGAAATGTTTAAAAGTAAACTAAAGGAGCACCTTACAAGTAAAGCTGCTTGTGTTTGATTACAGGACAATGTATAATAAGCTGTCAGTGCAAGGTACCTTCAGTTTAGCTAATCAAGCATGCAAAAGTTTTTCCTACTTACAAAAGTCATTTAATTGCTAGCTTTCAGGAAATTTTCTGTATTGACTACATTTAATGTCCATAATGTAATTGTGCATATCAAATACTTTTTTTTTGTCATTATAAATGTTTCTTCAGTATATCTTTTGCCTTTCTTGGCCAGGTCATGACCGAAAAGGATCTGGAGACTAATTCACATCCAGTTAACAAATTGCAACAAGTCGATAAAATTAAATAAATAAATGCTGCTGCTGCATTAATAGTGGTTGTGTCATGTGACAGTTCGGTAACAAAATCATGAAGGATACAAGACAGGTACATTTTATTGGTATCTAACCATGTGAAAATGGCAAGTTCCCGTGTACCTTCCCATTTGTGTCACCTCTCCCCAAAATATTGTTACTCTATGGTCACACGGGCTGGGAGTTAAGCAGGCATTCTTATTTTTTTTGTGTAATACATCTCCTGAACATAAGGTAAATAGTTGCAGGAAAGGATAATCCATCTTTCTCAGTGCAATAATGAGCAATGACAGTAGGCTTCTAGATGTTCTTTTTCTAATTTATTTACTAGGTGTTGGTTAACAAATGGGTGCAGACTGAACTGATTATATTTTGGTACAACCTACAAGAGTGTGAAGTAAGAGACAGTGCACTGCATTGACAATTCAAAACTGATCTGCTTTCTTTTGTAGCTATGACACTGTGTTTTTCTTTATATATTTGAATAAGATTTGAATAAATGCTGTTGCTTTTGGACAATGCTTAAAGTATACTTCACTCAAACTGTTGTTCCTTCATGTTTGCATTCAACACAGTTCGTTCACTTTTGTTTATATGGCATACCTTCTCATTACCTCTTGCTTTTTCCTCTTAGTTTGTCTGTCCTTGTAGTTGGTAGGTACATTGTATTTAACTATGCCCTTTGTTTCTTACATATAAGCTTTTCTTTCTGCTGTCTCCTTGTGGCCATATCCATTTTTCCCTCTTAGCAGTATTTCTTATCCTATTAAATTGGTAGGGATATAGTCTTCAGTCATCCGTGAAAACAGGCTGTTGGCTTTGCAGGAATAACTCTGTCTGTTTGTCTGTCACCATACACCAAGCAGTTACTCTGATGGTCCTTACGTTGGCTACCAGCACATTGATATGCATCTTATTATAACCATGCCTTACTTGTTCCAGGACTTGCATGGTTACTGCATTCTACATGCCACATATTTCTCAACATTTACCTTATTCTGCAGACTGTTGTCCATGGCACATTAGTCAAACAAATCTGGTCTACAGTTTGCAGGCATTTTTTTTTCCTCTGCTTTAAAATATCCTAAGAATAACTATGCTTAAAATCTGTATAATTCTGATCACTATGGTGAAGTGTGTTAACACCTTGTGTTTGTAGAGTTTATTTTGAATTGATATATGTAATAGTGTGTACCATTGCATGTTTATCTAGCTGGAAAAAGTAAATTATTTTGTATTTTATATATGTAATCTTCTGTAGAAAACAGTAACTGTGCATTTGTAATGATAGTGAAACTGTTATAGGTTCATAGGTGTTTACTAGGATATCGACCGCAAGGGGTCTTTTTAAGACTAGCCATACATCCCAAATCTCTGACAACTTCTGATACCCTTGATAAGTATAAGCATGGACCTGGGAGATGAACCATTTACAGGTTATCTGTGTCCATTAGAGACATAGTTTCCAATCCAGGGATGAATTTCCAGTTTCCCATCCAGTTGTCCAAGTTGCAAGTAATTCTGGTGCTGTTTGTTTTTTGGATAGGCAGGGGGTCCATCAGAGTGGGGTCTGACAATGCCCTATATGCCGGGCATAGATCTCCCCTCAAAAGCCTGTAGGAGACAGAATACAGGGATAGAGCCTTGAGGTGGTCTGCATAGGACACATTACTTATGCCCTGTATTCTTTTAGTGAAGACCCTCTGTAGATGTTCCAGTTGTTGGATATGCCTGGTTAGGTACATACCAAAGGGGGCATTGTACTCAATGATTGGTCTGATGAATGCCAAATACAGTGCAACAATGACTTCCTTGTGCTATACATTTGTTTATAAGTTGCGCACCATAGAATGATTTCGTCACCATTGTAGACACGTGATGATCAAAGGCAAGATTACTATCTATGTGTGTCCCTAAGTCCCTGACTACTGGGTCACCTCTAAGGGGTGTGTTGTTGATATCATAGTTACCAGGGATGGATGACTTCCCAAAGGATGCTATTATGCATTTCTTGGCATTTAGTTTTAGTCCATGACTCTGACACCAATTGTTTGTCTGTGTCATCCCCTCATAGAGAACATTTGTGTCAGTGTGAGATTCAATGACCGCTCCTAATTTGCAGTCATCTGCAAATTTAGTCAGCCAGAGACCACTGATATTGGCCTTGACTTCTGAGAAGTAAGGTCCAAGGACTGATCCATGAGGGACTCCACTTGTAAAGTTAGAGCTGAATTGATCAGCCAGGAGGTTTGCTACATATTCTGGCTCTGTATATGTGGCTCCATTTTCAATGAGCTCTGCCCTCAGTTGTGTACTGCCTTTGAGGTTAAAGCTATAGCTAAAGAATGCTTTGTGGTCTACCTTGGCCTGGGAGGCCAAACTTGCCTCAAATTTGGCTTTGGTAGACTTTATTTGTCCTCCGAGTTGTTTAGTTTGAGAATGCTTTTACCCTGCTGGGTGCTGCACCTCCTAATTTTTGCCATGATTTTCTTTCTCCTGTTATACAGCCAATTAATTCTGTGATTCCACTAGGGTGGCTTGTTTTTTGAGTTAGTTCTGCACTACTTCCTGATGAGTACAGCTGCCTCTATGCAACTATTAATATGCTTATACAGGGGTTTCTGTGAACAGTTCTGCATAGGCAGAAGTGTTGTCAGGGTTTACGGGGGCTTGAAATTATGCCATGTTCTCACTTAGTAGCAGGTTAGCCTTAGAATAGTTCCTGAATATTCCAGGTTTACCTAGGGATCCATGTTTTATTTTTACTTCAAAGAAGACCATTTTGTGGTCTCATCTTATCAGGGAAGGCATTACAGTGGGGGGTGTGCAGCAGTCTCCCATATTGGTGAGGACCAGATCCAGTATGGTTGCACCCTTTGGTGTATTGACTGTCTGGTCCAGGGAGTTTGTGTTTATAAAATCCATGAATCTCTGTGCATGGATGTTTGGTGTTGTATAGGATTCCTAGTTAATGGGGCAATTAAAGTCACCCATGAATATGCTATTGGGTTGGATGGTTAGTATTTCTAATAAATTTAAGTACATGGTATGGGTTTCCTCTGTCCTACAAGGGGGGCCTATAGCTTGCAAGGAAGTGGTGTTGGATTTTACCTATAGTGATTTGAACATGGAGCAGTTCAAGTGCATTGTCCTGTTTGACCAGCCTTGAAGTATATTTATTTTTTATTTAAATAGAGACTTCTGCACCTTTAGTCCCTACCTGTGAACATACCTCTTAACTGTACAGATTTCCGCAGAATATCCAGATTTTTGCCTTATATTTTTGGTCCATTTTTCATAAAATTGTGGTTTTCAAAGAAATCACTGGCAAATCGTGGAAGATTTATGTTTGAAAATAATGACAGATATTTGCATTTCAGACTTTATAACCTTAGGAAAATTCATGCTAATAGAAAACCTGTTATTCTAACTACTTTCTAAGTTTGAAAGAGCAATATTTAAAAATTGCACCTATTTTTGGGTCTTTGTCCCCCTATTATTTATGGCTTTGTCCAGATTTCTTGCTCTAAGAGGTTGAGAGGTATGCTTGTGAAGTAGCGGGCCTAAACATGAGAAGGCACCTTGCACTGTTGGTGTGCTGTCCGATGCTTTAAGCCATGTCTCAGTGACTGCACAGACATCAGCATTTTCTAGGGTAAAGAGACCTTCTAGGGAGTGGAGTTTTTTGTTTAGATTCCTAGAATTGAGCAGTAATACCTTTAGATTTTCTTGGTTTTGATTTGCTATGTCAGAAGCAATTTCTGCATTGCCTCAGGATGCCCATATCCACCAAGATAGTAACAGAGATAGTAGGAAAGTTCATATCCATGACAACAGACCCCTTTTTTATTGATTAGAGAGAGAATATTGATCACTGTCAGGATTATGTGGGTAGTGCTTGTTACTGCAAACTAGTTGATGTTCATCGTGTGACAATGCTGCAGTCATTACACTTGGGTTATCCTGCCGTCAGGCGGTTCCCCAGTCGGCCTGAGTTCCAAAGTCTTGGCCCGGTGTCGGTTGCTGTCACTTCTTCCCTGATGTCAGTGCGCCAGGGGGATATAAGATGCAGCCGATGCCATTTTCTTCAGTCTTTCTTGCCGTGCGGTGCCCGAAGCAGAAGCAGTTCGCAAGTGCCGGTCGGCTGACTCCTGAGATTTTCATACCGAATCCAGAACCGAAGTCTTCTAAAAAGCTAAGTACCCCATTGGGGAAACTTTTTCTTGCCTCAGACCGATGTCAGTAAAAGTTAATAATTGTATTTCTTGTGGGAAACAAATACCTCATAAGGATTTCCACTCCTAATGTATCTCATACCTAGGCCCTGACCACGACGTCACTGGTTGTCGGTTTTGTGCTAGGTTTAACAAGCGCACTATTAAACGTTGGTTTGATTTTGCCCGACATTAATTTGGCAGAAAATTTAATTACACTATGCCGTTGGAACTTCCGACAACTGGAATTCATAAAAAGCGCAAGGACAAGGACAGGTATCCGAGGCCCAAGACTGACGACGAGGCTACTTCTAGGCCGGTCACCGGTTCTCCGGTTTTCAGCGAGGTGCCTACGCAGCCCCTGACGACTGCTTCAATAGAACCACAGACCACCGCCGACTCCCACATGGAGCTGGCTGGGCCTTCGGACGCCCCTGCAATTCAAATTACCGAGCTTAATCCTACAGAGGGAACCGAAGTAGCTGAACATTCCACAGCTTCAGAGGGTGTTTTCAGACCTACACAGTTAACAATTAAACCCTCTGTTAAGTCCAAGCCTACCATAAAAGCAAAGAAACAACAGCAGTCTCCAGGGCAGGCTTCCATGCTTAAGAAACAAATGCTAAAAATGGCCGAAGAAACTAATCACCCTGATCAGAGGGTCCCAACCCCCTCCAGATAAAAGGCCCAAACAAGAAGCAGACTATGAATCTCCAGACCAGGTGTCCATTTCCTCTGACTCATCCTCAGACCTAGGGTATTCCTTACCCCCTTATGAGGATTCTGATGCTGAGGAATCCATTCCATCAGCTTCTCCGCCTGAGGACTACTCTTTTGGGGAGACCTTACATACCATGATGGAGCATTTCCACTGGGAAGGCCAAGATTACTCAGAATCCAAGAAAAGGCTCAGAGACTTCCTTTTATTGCCTCAACACAGACCCCTTGCTATTCCGCCAGTGTTAGATATTGTGGATGATGTATACATTGAATCCAGCTTAAACCCTGACTCCTTACCACCAGCCCCAGTTAAGCCAGATAGATATTACAGAGTCCCTGACTCTCACAAATTTCTATACAAAAGCCCTGTTGCTGACCCTGAAACTATTTCTCAGGGACCCAAAGGGATTAAGGCCTCATCAACTAAAAACCCAGTCCCCTCTGACAGAGATTCTAGAGCATTAGTCAGATGGGGCAAGAAAGTTTATACATCTGCAACTTTAGCCATAAGAGCCTTAAATTGCCAGTTTCACATGCTAAAATATCAGCAATTTTTAATGTCTCAATTGAAACAAAAGATGCTTCCCGATTCAGATCCTCCTAATTTGAAAGAACTGCAGGATTTATTGCATGCAGCTGACCAAGTGGGAAAACATACTTTGCAATGTGGTTTTGATTCCTTAGAGGCCTCCTGTACAGCAGCAGTTACAGGCTCTGTCATTAGAAGGCATGCTTGGTTAAAAGAACATACATTACCAGATCATGTGAAGGCCAAATTACTGGATGCACCTTTGCAACGGGATGTGTTGTTTGGAGTTAAGGCAGAGGAGGTATTAAAAAAGATGGAAGATAAGGCAAAATCTATGCAAACAGTCAAAGATTTCTTACAGGTTCAACCCCCTCGTTTTAGCAGAAATTGGCCAACAAAAAAATGGTCCTTTCCAGTCGCAGACGGACCTGAAAGGGGCAGATATAGACATCCAAGAGGTAGAGGTCAGACACAAGGCCCTTACAGACCTCGACAATGGGGTGCACCAGGCCAGAAAGAAGGGGAAGACAGACCTCAACCTTATAAAAAAAGTCTCAATTACTTCCCACTACAGCTGCCAAACAGCTCTCTCTTGGCAGCCCCCTTAGGAGGAAAACTGGCTCTTTTCTATCACAATTGGCATTGCATCACCAAAGACAAATGGGTTCTCAACATCATATCTCAAGGTTACAGGTTCCACTTCCACACACTTCCAAGGTTAAAAGGAATGCCAAATCTGCCACCAAATCAATGGGCAGAGGCTCAAAAACAAATTACAGCACTCCTGGACATGAGAGCTATTCAAAAGGTACCACCACAAGAGCAAGGACAAAGATTTTACTCGAGACTCTTTCTGGTTTCCAGAAAGGACAAAGCCTGGAGACCCATTCTGGACCTTTCATCTCTGAACACTTACCTGGATATTCCGAAATTCAGAATGTTGCCACTACAGCAGCTTCTTCCCATGCTGGGCAAGAAAGCTTGGCTCGTGATTTTGGACCTCAAAGAGGCATACCTGCATGTCCCTATCAATTCTCTGCACTGCCCTTTGGCTTATCTACTGCACCCAGGGTATTCACAAAGTGCCTGGCACCAGTAATTGCATTTTGCAGGCAAGAAGGAATTCAAATTTACCCATACCTGGATGACTGCCTAATCCAAGCAGAGAGCAAGGACATTCTTCTAAAGCATCTGGCGTATGTAAAAAAGTTATGTTGCCTAGGGTACACAGTAAACAAAAAGAAATCAAAGCTAGTGCCCTCACAACAGATAATATTCCTGGGTGCCAACTTAAACACAATGGCCCAGATGGCTTATCTCACGCCAGACAACCAAGGACAACTGACTCAGTATTTTCATTTAATGGCAACAAAGACCCAACTCCTGCAAGAAAAATTCTGCAGGCCTTGGGCTACATGGCATCTTGCATACTACTAATTCCATATGCCAGACTGCATATGAGGAAACTACAACGGTACCTGAAGAGTGTATGGTCTCAACACTGTCAAAATTTGGAAACAGTTATACCACTAATTCCTTACCTACAACAGGAGTTTCAGTGGTGGGCTCGAGCTTGTCACCTCAGCAAGGGACAGCCTTTTACTCAACCCACAGCCAGGCAGACACTGACAACAGATGCATCGGATTACGCCTGGGGGAGTACACATGGCAGGAAAATGTATTCAGGGCGAGTGGCCCGCAGAACAAAGACATCTCCACATCAATCAGAAAGAGATGCTAGCTGTACAAAATGCAATTATATCTTTCAAGGACCTGCTACATCCAGGACAACTACTACTAAAGACAGACAACACCACAGTTATGTGGTACATAAACAAACAAGAGGGCACACACTCCTACCCCCTCTGCAGACGAGCCATGAACTTGTGGAACACAACTTTAAACTACCGAGTTCATCTGCAGGCACAATTCCTGCCAGGAGAGGAAAAACACACTGGCAGACAACCTAAGCAGAAACATCATGGATCCTCACGAATGACAATTGAGTCCACAAATATTCAGAATGATAGCACAAAAATGGGGGAAACCAGACATAGATCTGTTTGCAACCCCAATGAACTGCCAACTACAGAAATTCTGCACAAGGAGCTACCATCCACAAGAATGGAAAGTGGATGCCCTCTCATTCAGCTGGAAAAAACTACAAGTATACGTTTTCCCTCCTTTACCTCTCCTTCCAAAGGTACTCATAAAAGCCAGGCAGGAAGAGCCAAAGATTATCCTGATTGCACCAGACTGGCCACGTCAGCACTGGTACCCAATCTTAAAGAACTTAGCACAAGAACCACCCTGGATTTTGCCTCAAATCCCATAGCTGTTGACACAACACAACACTCAGATACTTCACAGCCAGCTAAAGACCTTAAATCTAGCTGCATGGAAAATTCCTTAACCAAGCAAGCATTGCCTCTCTCCAAAGCAGTTGATGTCATTCTGGAGGCCAGAAGGCCTAGCATCAGGAAAGCCTTCTCGGATAAATGGAAAAGATTCTGAGCCTGGAACCAAGCACACAGCCTTGACCCTCTTGTACCAAACATTCCTCAGATACTTCAATACTTAACTGAGATGCTGGACAAGGGCTTCTCTTTCTCATCCATCAAGATTCATGCCTCAGCCATTTCTGCTCATTACAACACGGATCCACCATTTCTTTCAAATCCTTTGCTCAAACAGTATGTCAGATGGGCTAAAAACATGAGACCACCCCGTAGAGCACCTACATCAACTTGGGACCTCAACTTTGTTTTGGAAAAATGAACTTTACCTCCTTTTGAGCCAGCTAACACAGCAGATTTAAAATACATCTCTTGGAAAACTGCTCTGCTCCTGGCAATAACAGCAGCATGAAGAGTTTCAGAATTACAGGCACTAATGGCAGTGGAACCTTTCCTCATTTTCCACCAGGACAGGGTGTCCTTAAGAACTAACCCTACGTTTATGCCAAAGGTAGTATCAAGTGTGGCTCTAAACCAAACTATTCACTTGCAAACTTTTTATCCAAAACCACAGAACAAAGGAGAGAGGCTACTACATTCCTTGGACATTCACAGACAGTTATGCTTCTACTTGGACAAAACCAAAGCTTTCAGGAAAATCTGAGCAATTATTGGTAGCATACGCTGCAGGAGCACAGGGAAAAGCCATTTCAAAGCAGACTATTTCAAAATGGATAGCTCACTGTATACGTTTTTGCTATACCCACTGTGGGAAACCTGTACCTAGCAGCATTAGATCTCACTCCACCAGGGCAACAGCCACTTCAACTGCCTACCTCAGAGGAGTGCCTACCAAGGATATTTTAGAAGCAGCAACATGGAGTTCTGTCCATACCTTCACCAAACATTACCATTTGCCTTTATATTCCAAATCCAGAGCTGGCTTTGCCACTGCTGTGCTGCAGGGCCTTATAGCCACCCCTAATGCCTTATAGATCCATCCTCCCTACCTCAGCTTTGGGATTCCACCCAAGTGTAATGACTGCAGCAGTGTCACACGATGAACATAGTACAGTTTTGTACCTACCATAAATGTAGATGTTCGAGTGTATACACTGCTGCAGTCCAGGTTACCCTCCCTCCTTCCCCTCTTACTTTCTGGTGCGTACCTAGCTCTTCTAACCTTATTTCCTAAAGGGAGTATTTGCTGGTAATTAAAAATGGTTGTTTGCTTTTCTTTTATATATTTTACTAGCAATTTGCAAGGCCTACCTATTTGGGGGCACCTGACATCTGGGGCAAGAAAAACTGAAGAAAATGGCGTCGGCTGCATCTTATATCCCCCTGGCGCACTGACGTCAGGGAAGAAGCAACAGCAACCGACGCTGGGCCAAGACTTTGGAACTCAGTCCAACTGGGGAACCACCTGACGGCAGGATAACCCAAGTGTAATGACTGCAGCAGTGTCTACACTCGAACATCTACATTTATAGTAGGTACAAAACTGTACTTCCTGTGTGCAACTTGGTATTGGAGAAATTTTAATTGTGCTTTTACAGGAAAAATGTCACTCAAGGTGTCTGAGTCTGTACAGAGCACTGCCAAACATTTGAGGGGAAACGAATGCGTAGACCCTGAAAATTTAAGGATGAAGTATTTAGGCAGATGCTCTGAATTTAGAAACAAATCAAGGCATACTTACCGAAAACAAAGAATTAGCTTGCCAAGAATGATGAAAAGAGAGTAGTTGCATGAATGGCTACTGCCTGGCTGCTACTAATGCTGCTCTCAGCACAGCTTCACTCTGCTGGGACACAATGCTCCTTTGCTTCTTCTCTCACCAGAAGCAAAATGTTAGCACCAATCCCAAGATGAGAAGCAGGCCACAGCCTGTTTGTGATCCACAGTCTTGTCCCAGATGATGCAAGGGTCTGCAGGCTAGTAGCCTTTTTCCGGTAGATGCCTCAAATAGCAACCAGACCAATCAGAACATTGAGCACAGACACTCACTCTCCAACCAGAAACATTCAGGAATCTATGCACTCTGCTCCTTCTCTTACTAGGATCAGAATATAAGCACAGATTCCACGCTGTCACCGATAAAGCAGTTATTAGGCTTCCTGGTGATCAGCAGTCTCCAGGAAATAATGTCACTCTACTCCTTCTCTCACTGGTGAAAAAAAAGAAGCACTAATCCCAAGATGACTACGGAGAGGCAGAATGTAGGCTCTCCAATAACTGGTGGTCTTGCAATAGATACTTTGTGCACTAAGCAGTTAGATATGAAAGTGGGTAACTTAAGTTATAGCTGTCTAAAAAGTAAAATTTTAGTGGAGAGCCACTATTTTTAAAAGAGCAAGATAAATTGAAAGGGGGTGGGCACTTTTGTATCTGGTACTATGGAATGCATTAAGATGGCCAATAAATTTAGTACAAAAGATAACGAAATCCTACCCCCAGGTTACTCCATACTATGGGTGGATAGACTCAACAAAAGAGGAGGTGGAGTTGCTGTCCTCTTTAAAGACCATCTCACTTTAACTTTCCTTGAGTGCAAACCCCCACAACTGGACAGTGCAGAAATCATCTATACCACACTAACCATAAATTGAAGAAAAACACAATATAATTGGCTGCTATATCCCA
The DNA here is from genome assembly GCF_019279795.1 of Protopterus annectens. Lineage (NCBI taxonomy): Eukaryota > Metazoa > Chordata > Ceratodontiformes > Protopteridae > Protopterus > Protopterus annectens. The sequence continues at coordinate 542,719,310 of NC_056740.1, forward strand.
CCTGGAAATAATGTCCCAGTTATAGAATGTCTATTGCACTGGGCAAGTAGGACCCTTAGTCAGGAGACATTCATACTGGGTGATTTTAATTTAGACTGGTTTATACCCTTAGTCAGGAGACATTCATACTGGGTGATTTTAATTTAGACTGGTTTATACCCTTAGTCAGGAGACATTCATACTGGGTAATTTTAATTTAGACTGGTTTGCACCCTTAGTCAGGAGACATTTATACTGGGTGATTGTAATTTAGACTGGTTTGCACCCTTAAGGGACATTCATACTGGGTGATTTTAATTTAGACTGGTTTGCATGTGATACAGATCACCCCCTCCATCACATAAACTTACATGGTTTTACACAAACTACTCAAGGACCTACCAGAATAGATAATGCTAGTAAAATACAATCCACCTTGGATTGGATATTATTAAATAACTCCTCGCACTCATTCCAATCAGGTTGCCTTGCTGATGGTCTGAGTGACCACCTACCCACATTTCTTATACAACAGCACATATTCCCACCAAAACCTGTTTAAACAACTCAGAAAAAAACATAACTTTAATCTTGACAACTTCCTAGCTGACCTACAAAGGTGCAATTCAACTGCACTCAAATACCTTGACCTAGATGATGCAGTGAACCACTGTAATAAATCTTTCTTAGATATATTAAATGCACATGCTCCTGTTAGAACCATCAGAGTAAAATTAAACTATGCCCCCTAGCTAAGCAGAGACACTAGGGCCCTTCTGAAACTAGAGATAAAGCCTGGTAACTATGGCGTAAGACTAACCCAGTTTCTAAACAACAGTGTCAAGAATTTAGAAATAAGGCAAAAAAAAAAAAAAATGATAAAACAGGATAAAATACATTTTTATCCTAACATTCAAAACACACATAAAAGAACCCCCCAGAAATTCTGGCCAGCTATAAACTCAATCGTTCACCCAGGTAAATCTACTACACCAATGCCAAACATCCACAACAATTCCGATAGCATAGCTACCATTTTTAACAAACATTTTACTGAATCTATAGTTGCCCTTTCCAAACAACAAACTCCTACTCCTGATACCAAACTAGCCAAATCTACAACTAGCAATGCCTCATTCTCTTTCTCCCCAGTTCCTACAGCCACTATAAAAAAATTACAACAGAAACTAAAACCTACTACACTTGCCGTAGATAACTTACCCAGTAAATACCTCAAAATTGCAGCTGAATCTATAGCCTTCCCAGTATCAATCCTTATAAATAGATCCATTCTCAAAAACAATGTCCCTCAACTGTGGAAAATTTCCCATGTAATCCCACTTCATAAAGGGGGACCTTCCACAGAACTGACAAACTGTCGGCCAACTGCTATTCTTTCACCTCTTTCTAAGCTACTCAAAAGGTGTATTCATCTCCAGGTCATGAAATTCTTACTAACAAATAATCTTCTCGCAAACACTCAGCATGGGTTTCGCCCATCACACAGTACCACTACAGCTCTCTTATCCTTCACTAACACCGTAAACCATCACAGGAATAACAACAACTTTGTATCTGCCATCATTCTAGACCTATCAAAAGCTTTTGATATGGTCTCCCATTCCAAACTAATAGATGTACTAACTGAACTATCCTTCTCACCAGCTGCCATAGCTTGGTTTCATAACTATTTATCTGGCCGTCAACAATCTGTTTTATGGCAGGGTGACCTATCTCCACACCTTCCTTTACCCACTGGTGTCCCCCAAGGATCTACCTTGGACCCTCTCCTTTTCTCCCTCTTTACTAATAATATACACACAGCTACTCCACATGCTTCTATAATACAGTATGCAGATGATTCAACACTTATCTGTGCTGCCACTTCTCTATCAACTCTTCATTCTCAAACACAGGAATCTTTCAATTTTGTTGAAACATGGTTAGCCAATGCCCATCTAATCCTGAACCCAAACAAAACTAAATTATTACTCTTCCAACCTAACAAGACCTGTATCTCATGCCCACCATTTAACATAATAGCCAAAGACAGTACTGTGATCTCCCCAACAACCCATACAAAGCTTCTTGACGTGGAAATAGACACCCTAAAATTTGACTTGCATGTCTCCCTAACTATAAAAAAGTCCATAAGAAACTTGGAAGTCTATATAGACAGAAAAGGTTCCTGTCCACAATGGCCAAAATTACATTAGCACAAGCCCATCTGCTCTCCACTCTACTATATGCCTCTCCAATTTTAACTATTCTAAGGAAAATTGACTTATCTAAGCTAGAAGCATGTTATAATAAAATTGCTAAGTTTGCATCTGACTGTCCATATAGAACACATCATTGTACAGCTTTAAGGGTACTAGACTGGCTTGACCTTCCCAACATTATTCTTTACAACCAACTCTCTCTAACTCAGAAAATTGTAGCACAACCAACTAGAACCTCTGCACTAAAAAAATCTCATCCTTCCTTACAGTTCCTGCTGACCACTTTGCTCTAACAATAAAAACTTACTCACCGTCTCCAAGGCCAACAGCACTGCAGAAGAAGCTTTATTTTCCAACTATATATCTTGTATATGGAACTCCCTTCCTAAATCCATTCTGTCAGTCTCTTCCACTAACCACTTTAAACCATCTCTTAACGCTTATCTAGCAAATAAGTGGCTGTGTTCCTAAACTAACCCCTCATGAGTGCTCTGATGCATCACAGTATACCCAAAACATATCCAAGTTCTCCCCGGTGTTTAATCCTTTGTTCCTACCGACCTGTCTTAACCTTGTATCTTGACATAAGTCATACCTACAAATAGTACTAACTATGTTCAAAGCCCAGGTTTTGTTGTCAAGATGTAACAAATTTGTATGTTCTTATGTATACTACAGTTTGTTTACTTTATACTTTATTGATTATTGTATTGTGTGCACGAAAATGTACTGTTACTCATGGAGCTTTTCTCCCCGGGCCTCTGCTGAAAAAGGACCTGTGTCTAGTCCAACTTTCCTGGTAAATAAAATTTAAATAGTTGAAGTGGAGAGATTTCACAAAATGATAATCCTGTGCTTACTCACACCAGCCAGTAAATGGAGAGAGGGAATGAGATATATGGTCAAATTTACATAAAGGGCAGGTAATTAGAAAGCCAGTGGTTTTTAACAACACAACAGTAACAGGGAGAGAGGGTGGGAAAAAGTTCTGTCCGACTCACAAGAGACAGAGCTGTGGCCTCTTTTCAAGTTTTAATATGCAGAATGCAAGTAAAACACGGTGTAAAGAAAACAAATCTGTTTGAAATAGAAAAAGGCAATAAAGTAATAGAAAATTCAAGAAACAAAAAGTAAACTAACCTTTCCCTCACAGCAAGCTGTGGCAGAGTTTTGGTGAGCCTTTCCAGTAAAGCTCTGAAATGTTTTATTTTACCCCTTAAGTAGAAGGTTCACAGGTGATTAACCTTAACTGAGCTGTTATAACTCATGTGTGACTACTTAATTGACCTGTAGCCTTACTATTTTATTTATTTAGCATTTGTTGACTGGGAAAGTCTGACTAGGACAGAGCCTATTTTCAGCTGAGGCTGGGGAGAAATGCTCCAGACGCATGTCTCAGGATTGTGGGAGTAAACCAGAGTACCTGGAGGAAACCCATGTGAACGTAGGGAGAACATGCAAACTCCGCACAGAAGGCACCACAGCTGAGAATCGAACCAGAGAACCTCTTGCTGTAAGACAACGTTTGCCACTGCACCACTACGCCACCTGACTACTAAATGTGTTGCTGTGTAGTGGCCAGCTATTTACCATAGCGTACTCATCCTGATAATGCTGTAAGGTATGTATAATCTGCTTCTGCTTTCATTCTTGGAAAGCTGTTGATGGTGTGAAATGGACACACTTTTCAGTGGGTGCCAGCAGGTTTTTATTTTGATTACATGTGACCAGGGTAAGCCACCCCATTGGTGTGAAATTCAGCTGTAGATGATGGTCAGTGTTAATTGTGCCTCCTAACCCCACCTACAAAAATGGGAAAAAAGTGGTTGTAGATGGATGGATGGATCTGTATACATATTTTCTCTTTGTACTTCATGTGCGATGTTAGAAACTTTTGTTGTAGATGGATGGATGGATCTGTATACATATTTTCTCTTTGTACTTGATGTGCGATGTTAGAATCTTTTGTCATTACTATTCATTTGTTGCATTCCAAGCTCGTAGACTTAAGTTGACACTGTAAACTTTCTTTTCCGAAGACTTTCTGTACCTGAAATGGATCTGCATGTCACATTACTCTCAGCTGTCCATGAAAGCGTATGAGAATGGCCCAAATCATAGTACTCAAAAAAATTGATTGCATGTAAATTTGTCCCTGTGGGGTGGGGAATAACACAATTTTGCCCTCTTGGGAAGATAGACGCAGTAAAATTAGAATCTTATTGTTGGGTTTAACCGATGCAGAACTGAATAGCTGCCCCAGAAATGTATACTTGTTAGCTTGTGAAAAGTTGCATAGGTACATTACCATACTTCAAAAATTCAAGACAAGTGTCAACATTTTAAAAGGAGTAAAGTGAGTTTTGATAGTCACGGTACTCCTTATAAACATATACACACAGCCATGAAAATGCATACATGTCTTACACATGCATACACAAACAACAAAACATCTCATAAAATGTGCCCATTTTCAGCTACTGCAACACCAAATAAAGTTCAGTCTCACTGAGTCTTAAAATGGATTCAGCAAAACCATAGAAGTTAATATCACCATTTTTGATGTTAATGGGGACAATAAAAAAAGTCACTGGTCACTCACAGTGAAGGTCTTGGATGAATTTTACTCGTATGTATATTATGCCTATCTTTTGGAGTTCTTAGCTGGATGAGGCACAGACTGAAGATGTTGCAGAATGATTTTATAACTCGCAGAACAACAAAGGCAAGACAGTTGTATCCCTCCTACCTTATCTGGGTATGTAGCTATGGCGCCGCATTGAAATGTCAGCACTTGAAATGCTGTGCGCTGATGAGCTGAAAAGAAAAAAAGACCAAAAAAACTATCGTAGAAGAGCAAATCTCAAAAATACCCGTTCTCATTAAATTTTGTGGGCAAGCCCCCTGCACCTCCATGTGGAGGGTAAGCTCCCCTCCAAAACTATATATGCCAACTCCAAGATCACTATACCTTGGAGAAAAGGGAATATTCTGGGAAATGGTATCTCAGACTTAATATATTCCAGTTCGTTCTTTCGGTTATTCAGTCTCCTTGTCTTGGGACTCACTCTCGCGGGTCCCAACATTTCAAATGGTTGTCTGTAGGGGCTTCTGAAGGATCTTCAGTGCCCCCCCCCCCCTTTTTTTTTTTTTTTACAGCCGCTGTCAAAACTGCATATATTTACTCTTCCAAAACTGCAGGCTTCAGTCTAAAGTCAGGCATCTACAAGTATTTCAGTGTCACTAACTGACTCAACATTCTTAGAAGCATGCTTTTTTTACTAGCAACAAAGTCATACACCAGCACTCAAAAATATTGTCAGCCCATATAGTAACCATAGTAAACAGACTATTGATCTAAACGGTCAAATCCAACAACACAGCTGGTGATGTCTTGTTTGCCAACTAGGTTGGCAAGACCTGGAAACATCTCCATGCTGTCCTTACTCTTGAATCCTCACTTATACTATTCAAAGAAAACCTCAAAAAATATTTTAAATCACACTGGCTATGCCCTTGCTCTAATCCTGACTAGCATCATCTCTGTGTCTCAAGAACTTTACCACAATTGTATAATGCACACTAAATGTCCTAATGTAGAGTTTCATAATTCTATCTTCTATCTTTTTGTCCTACACTTGTATAGTGCTCATTTTCTGATTTTAAAAAAATTGTATAAACAGTGTTTCTCATTTATTCTATAAATGTCTGTTGTATATATCACATTACTGTGTGGAGCTTTGATCCCTGGGCCTTCGCTAAAGATGGACATCCAGTCAGACTATCCTGGTCAACAAATTTAAAATAAAATAAATAATAAAACAATGTCATGGCCAGACCTCTCAGCTGTACTGAATTCCTCTGTATTTAATAAAACAATGTCATGGCCATACCTCTCAGTTGTACTGAATTCCTCTGTATTTAATAAAACAATGTCATGGCCATACCTCTCAGTTGTACTGAATTCCTCTGTATTTAATAAAACAATGTCATGGCCAGACCTCTCAGCTGTACTGAATTCCTCTGTATTTAATAAAACATTGTCATGGCTATACCTCTCAGTTGTACTGAATTCCTCTGTATTTACAAGTTTTGAGAGAAAATAATGTTATGCCAAGAATTCACGACTGGCCCCTTTAGTTTCCAATTTTTTTTTTTTTTTATATATGCAACATTGCAACTGTGATGCCCCACCACTAGACCAGTAATCAAGGAGCCTCAATCCTCACCACTGGCACAAGTGGGGGACATACTCCGAGAAGATGCCAAGTACGCACATTGTATTTCCAGGTACAGCTGTCTGCATCAAGTGCAATTTCCCTTAAGAGCACACAGAGACCACAGTCAGTCTGGGGCTGGTTTCTCACTCTTTTCCCAATAAGACTCCCCACTGGCACAGCTATAGAGTTGAGATCTCAGCTGAGCGACCAAGCCAAGACCTCCAGCACTCTCGCTCTCCCACCAGTGCTTTTTGCCACTGCCCAAGTAGCTGACACTCTTTGAGGTTTGATTTACACACACACACACACACACACACACACACACACACACACACACCTGAGAAAGGCTGTCACAGATTTATTAGTTATGCCCCCTTCTGCCCAGACTATAAAGTAGTTTTTACTCCCACCAGTCACTCCTGCCAGCTGCTTTAACACCCTTAACAAAGGGTGTCCGATCTTACTTGAGTAATGTTAATATTAACAAAAATGGTAGTTTGACCAAGAGTGAGGCTATTAGGAGTGGCCCACACAGTATCGTTAAATAAATATGCAAGTACTCTCAAAACTTAAATATCTCTACACAGATCTGTCACAATAAGTTTTAAATATATTTAATAATAAAAGAATAAGACAGTGCTAAATATATGGGTCTGTATTACATGATCGAATGCTTAGGTGAGTGAACACCTAAACATCGACCACATAATATCGAACCCCACAACAGCTAACGCCACCGAGAAATGGAACTGTTGACCACCCAAAAAAAAAAAAGGTTTACAGCCAAACTAAGTGGGGGGGCTTTGCCCTCCACACCCCAAGGTGTGGGGTTGTGCCTCTCACACCCCCCTAACTAAATATACCAACTCTGAGATCGGTCTACAGTGGAGAAAATGGCAAAACACAGCGAACAGCCAAAGGAAATCTTTCCCTGTGTTAATTTGGCCGTTTGCTTTTTTTTTTTGCCTTCAATGTTAAGTAGTCGATGTTTAGGTGTTCACTCACCTAAACATTCGACCATGTAACATAGACCCAAATATATATATATATATATATATATATATATATATATATATATATATATAATACTCACAGTGACATCAGGGTTCAAAACAACGGGAAATATTTAAAACAACATTGCAGGACAGTCTCAAATAAATAAAGAAAAATGTCTAAACTAAGCTTCACTATATTCTTGACCTGTATCTAAGAGAATTTCTATAACCTAAGAACTTACTAATAGAGCAAGGCAGATGTGGTGAATGGATCTTCTAGTGGTCAGGTCCAAGACGGAATGCAATGTCTCACTAAGAGACTTCTCAAATTAAAATCTCAAATATTACTGCTGGGATAAGTTGCAGAATGACATCATTTCTTGTCATTTGACTGCTAGTTCCCAGGCCAAACAACCATTGATGAAGCTGTCAGTCTTTAGCATGTACCTGTAAAAATATGCAGACAAGGGCTTCTTCTCAGATCTCTGGCAGATGCTAGAAGTCATAAAGCAATTGCATTCCTTCATGCTTTCAAGACTAGCAATTACTTCACCCCAAAGACAATACAGAAGGTTTCCTAATACAGACATTGCGTCTCTTGCTGTATTGAAAACTGAAAGATACCATCTTTTATGGCCTAGCCATAAAGTCATTTAATTTCATTTATTTTTCTGAAGTTAACCTCTTGTATTCCCATTTCCACTGTTAAAATGTATACATTTAAACAGTTACAATAGTGCGTGTACCTTTCTGTTCTCTTCCAGTAGAGCACGCTGTGGCTTCATTTCAAACAGCACTGTGCAAATACCTTTTTCAACACATGTGTCTGTGCATACAGTTTGATATACACATGACATACAGTTCTAATACATTTATAACACAACCATCTTGTATAAATCACTTCGATATTCGCCAATGACATATAATTTACAAAACTTCCAGCTAGCTGGGCTGACAGTATCTCCTGTCATTGCAGCAACTTTAAATTTATGGATGACGTCACTACGCTTCACCAGCATGCAGGGACATGCATAATGACTCCCTGTCAAACTCTTGACGCAGGACTCTGATATTTCAAAAAATGAAAGAAATTCAGTTGTTTACAGCTGCCGACTTGCCAGCAGCTTGTGGGGACCTCTCACATTAAATTTACACTTGATGAAGCTGTAATAAATTGATGGCAGTAAAAGGATTGCTATCAACATTCTTAACATCATAATGAGCTGTGCATAGCTGGAGTAAAGAAGGTAGGTTGTTATGTGCACATCTCTTTCACTGGAGTTTATGTAACCTGTTCAGCAAGGTTGGATATATGTTAAGTAATATATTAGAGCATTTAATTGGTAGTATTCATAGCTGGTAGTATTCATAGCTCTTCATACAGCAGGAAACAAGGGTCCAAATCTTGGCAAACTGATGGAAATATGGTAACCTGAAGTTCTGCGTTCTACATCCCAGGCATGCAGTTTGCTACTGTTGGATTGAGTCACCATTTACAGAAGACCTCCCACATCCCAAAAGAAAAACCTTATCTAAGTTTGTGTTCAAAGACAATTTTTTTAGAATGTTTTAAGGTCTGTGAATGCTGCTGCATTTTTCAGTAATGTTGAATGTTTTAAGGTCTGCAAATGCTGACATGTTTTGCAGTAATGTAGCTCATTTTTATTAAGTAACAAAATACAACAACAAACTGGTCCATGTCTTTCTGTGACAGGTTTAGCTTAGACTACAGACTGCTTCACATGCCGAACATTGTCCTCTCATGCTCTTGGCACGGAGTGGTGGCCGCTTCCAGGTGAGTGTTGAAACTTTAGTAATTAAAACTGTGGGGGGCTGCACAATTCAAGCTGGAAGGGTGGGGGCTTTTTTGGAACAGCTGCCCAGATAGGAGAAGGGGCTATCAACAGCCTTGTATCAGGAGTCTGCTGTTAGTCACTAGAGGGGAAGTGGAGGGCTTGCTTTCCAATTAAAGTCAGTTTTGTTAAGCCACAGGGCACTAAAGTAAGGCCGTGCTGCCCCTTCATGGGCTTCTTTCATGTCCGGCTACTGGTGCATGCTGCCACCGGGGTTATAGTGTAATGGTCAGTGCTGCTGTTTACAAAGGCCTGACTGGCAGCTGATGAGAGGTAGAGAGTCTGTCTCTCAAGAGTTGGTCAGATCCCTCTCCGTTATGCTGGGATCCCATTGAGAGGTCGTAGGAGTTTAGTGTACCCATTTGCATTAGCTTTTGTGAAACAGATCATGTAGGGGAGAAGTGTATGAAGCTGTAACAATGTGTAACATCTACCACTTTTAAATGTTTAAGACATATTGGGTGCTCTGTTTGACTTTTGATAGGATTCATACAGTAGCTAATACAGTAACATCTCTTTTATTGCAAATACATCCTACTTCTAATACTTCTGTTATTCACTGGTAGCAGTGTGCAAACTGGTGGTAGTTAACACATTTTAACCAACCTGTGACCTTCCTATCTGAAGCTGGTAGTAAGCTGTTGGGAGGTGTTCCACATTTTGCCCAGTAGTGAGATGCTATGCAGGAGATGGAAGGTTGAAAGCTGTGCATGAAAGTTTCAATACTGATAAGTCAGTTTGGAGTATTGGTTGATTAAGTAAGTTGATTTCAAAGTTTGGGAAAGGCTGGTAAATGGATTAACAACTCCGATAGTTGCTAGAATAACAGGTTTTGCATTATTGTGTGTTTTCTGAGGGATAGGAAGTCTGAAATTGAAATGTCTGCCATTATTTATTGACTTCAGTATTCATGTTCATATCCTACAATTGGATTACATGACTATGTATGCAAATTGTATGTTAATTGGTGTCCTGATTTTTGGCCAGTTGTACCTACTTTTCATGGGCCTTTGCCCAGATTTTTGATGATTCCAGGTTGAGAGGTATGGTCATGGCCGTTTCTTTATTTTCTTTTAGCCATTGGTCCTTTTTAACCACTGTGCATGCCAAGAATTCTCTCTCTGTCTCATCAGCTGTACCATTGTGCCAGTAAAAGAATTGAAATAAGTGTGCTATATGGCCATTTCAGAGCAGTAGCACAGTTAAGCTTCAGGAGGGCAAAATCAGAGTGTTCTGCAAAATGTGGATTGCTTAAAAGGTATGGCATGGCATCCTCTTTCTGTCTGATATTTGTGTACAGAGGTTTGACTGACAAGACTAGGAGCTTGCTGCTTTGCACAAGAAGTACTCTTTCCTCTAGAAGGCAGCTTTCTGACTGTGTGAGCTAATATGATGTTTAATGTAGGTCAGTTGTGTGAAATCCAACAGACTGAGGATAAAGTCACCGAATCAAGTAAATTAAAAAAAAAAAAAAAAAAGTCCAAGTGATGTGGAGTGGCAGGATAAAGCCTTCACAGTGACCAGTTGCTAGTGCAATACAGAAGCTGGGTAGGGAGGGTGGGACTGAATGGCAGGCGCTGGTTCATCCATCTTGTGTAAGGGGTGGGTGGTAGTGATGGTTTTGGTTGGCTGCTTGCCAGCCATAAGCAGAGGCTTGTCATTGAAGAACAGACTGGTCTAGGAATGTGGGCTTGGTGCTACCAGGACACTAATGGTTGCCTTCTGTAAGCATGTGGGTGGGGACACATGAGCACAAGAGATGGAGAGAGAGCACTGTATACTTTCCCAGTGGTGTTAGCTGCCAGGGGATGGGGTTAGGGTCTTAACAGAAATATGTTCAGTTAGATGGTGTTGGAGGCACAAGGATCTTCCCTGCTGCCTAGATGGCAACCCTCGCTGCTTAGCTGCTGCTGTCGTGCAGGGTATTCCATAGCAGTGGGAGAATGAAAGTGCTGTGCAGTGAAAATAAAGGGCTGATTGTCAGCAGATATGGAGAAAGAGAATCCTACAAAAAGGTAAACTAAAAATAATCACTAATCAAAACTGCAACATAAACAAAACAATGCAAAATGTCAAACCAAAACCCACCATACATAAGCCAAAAGCAATAAGCTGTGAATAATGGGTATTTTCTATGTGAGTACAAAGCTCCCTTTCATAACCATCATGTAGGGGGCTGAACCCATTGCATCCTGCAGGGCATTATGACCAGCTCTGAGATCACTTTCTTGAGGAGAGGAGACATTTCTTGAGTCCACTGCTGCCTACCATTACTCTGCATGGCAAGCATCTTTCAAAGTATTTTGAAGTCTGTAGCACTTGCTTGTTGTTTGCAGGATCACTGTATATATGTTGTACAACTGTGCTGGAAAACAACATGGCTCCGTTAGAGTTGCTTCCAGTCACTGTTTGTTTTTTTACTTTTGTTCCAGGCTATAGTGATTTGTATGGATCCTGCGTGTTCTTTCTGTGTATTTGTGGGTATTGTTGAGATTTCTAGTTTTGTTTTACATCTTATACCATGCTCATAGGTGGACAGCTGATATTTAAATTGCCTCTGTGTGTACATGTGACTCATTGTGTGTGTGTGTGTGTGTGTGTGTGTGTGTGTGTGTGTGTGTGTGTGTGTGTTGTAATGGACCCGGTGTCCTGTCCAGATTCGTTCCTCTGTCTTGTTTTTGTAGATAGCATCAGTAGGTTTTGGCTCCACCGTAGCCCTGCATAGGATAAAGTAGACATATAAATGAATGCAGAATCTGCACACATTAATTTTTATAAAGCACACTGACAGCAGTTTCCTTATACTGGACAATGCAGTTAGTAGAACCTGCGCTACATTTATATTTGCACTGCTTCGCAAAACAAATGCTTGGAGAACCACTGTCACTTAGCTGCAGGAATACTTGTAGATGTAAAACCTGTAAATGTTTTTACATAAAAATCTTACACTAATATTTCTAAATATGTATTTTTATTACAGATAAATTCTAATTCCTTTGGGGAAATGATCTTGAATTAATTTGAATCAGTCTTTTGTTTGTATGTGTATTTTTTTGGGGGGTACCACCCATATTGATAAGTGTAGAGTATTATGATATTAACTTTTGTGTACCTTTACTTGAGAGCAACCAAAACAACTTGCTTTCATGTATCTGAAGTAAACTTGTCACTGTGGTTATACAGTAGTCCTTGCCTTGTCCTCCCATTTGCTCGACTGCATTTTGTTTCATTCTAATAATTTGTAATTATAGCAGTGCATACATACATGTAGATGAAAATCACTCCAGTTGGTCTCTAGTCACTACAAGGACTTTCTCAGAGATTTTAGCAGAGTATAAATCACTGCCTCTGTTTCCCTGTGGTCCATAATTTTACTTTAAGTATGGTAGAAGATTCATGGCTTGTAATAGAGCATAATCTAATCGTATTACATAACATCAGTGCCATACACCCGATAGCTGAAATGGTCAGAAAGTGCTTTTGCAGGGTGCAAGCCTCCTGTACTCCCCATGTGGACAACACAACTCCCACACTTTTTGGCACCTTATATAAATGAACTATAAAAACTGCTCAACTTTGGTGTGTGTGTGTGTGGGGGGGGTTAAGGGGAAAACTTAATATAGAATTTCACTTTAAACCTGTCAAATCCTGATATCACGGAACTCTATCAAACTATGTACTGTCATGAAAGGTTGGACAGTGCAAAAATAATGAATTTAATATGAACATTCTGTACAAGCTCTCATTGTTGACCTTTTTTCTGTCAATTTTCTCTGTCATACTCATTTGAGGGTCATTCCAGTATGTATTTATTTACAGAAATGTTGAAAAACATCAAACTGCATAAAAATCTACTGCAAAAGAAGTTACTTAATCTCTGCCCGTTTTATTTATTTTTGAATTGTATATATATTTTTTCCATGTGGGAGGAGCTGGTTTATGCTCTCTAAGAACATCTTTAAAGAGCATTTTTGCCTTCTTGGTTACTCACAGTGCAGTTGTTTGGTTCAGTTGACGTCTTGTACACAAAACCAGTGGGGGCATGCTTTGGATCCATTTACTTTTTGTTTGTGCCAACGCCTGTGCATGGTATGGTGACACAGTAACTTTTGATAGAATTCCTCCAGCTAGAAATGACACCTGTGTCTAGAATAGCTTTATATCTCATCAGCTGCTGCTAGAAATTCTCACACAGATCTACTGTTACAGTCATTTGGAGCTTGGCTGTCTGTCCCTGCCCATGAATTTTAAATACTCTTTGATATGAATTCTTTCTTGTATTAGTCATGTTTAGATGGACACACACACACACACACACACACACACACACACACACACACACACACACACACACACACACACACACACACACATTTCAGAGAGAAAACCAGAGTACATCCCTGTACAGGGTAAATTAATATGGTCATTCATTCTTACAGAATAGACAGAATTCCTTTGGAATGTCTGGTATTTTTTTATCTTTTCTTGCTGGATTTATGTTTTTTTTTTTTTGTTGTTTTTTATATATACAGTGGTGGACATATTCTCTGTTAAACTGTACCTACTGTTTCTTATATTGCATTCTGTGTTTTATGATATCTTCCTGTACCTTTTCATGGGCAAAGTTTGATACTTGTTGGAGCTTATGCTGTATTGTGCATTTTTCTTTGCAGTATACTTTAATGCGTTATTGCTTTGTAAACCAGTTAGCAGTTGTGTTAAATGTTCATAACAGTTTAGTTTCATTTTTTGCAGGTTAAGAAAAATGCAGCTTGCATTCAAGTATTTAGCACTTATTTTTGTACCCCCCCCCCACACACACACACACACACACACACACACACACACACACACACACACACACACACACACACAAGGAAAATGGCAGTAAATAGAAATGTTCTGCTGTTAAACATATCCCTACATCTTTGGCAGGCTAATATCAGTTAATTTTATTATCATTTTATTTAATAGCTTTTCATGTGTAATTCACAAATCTGACATTTTAGCATGCATTCTCTCTATTTTTATACCTTTCTTGCGTACCACTTGTGCATTTTTGATGTTTATCCTTTTGATAATAGAAAAGAAGGCATAATTTGTTAATTCTACCCAGCTCTGTGTACTTGAGCCTTAGTCACAGTCCCTATTTTGAACACATACCTGCTCCCCTGATCTAATCTCATACACTCTTTTGTATCTGTTTTCTCCATTTTGCACCTCAACCCTTTCATACATCTACAGAAAACTGTCTTCAGTGGAGTTGCAGATGTTCTCCATACAGCCTGCAATAAAATCCTGAACACATGGAGTTAGCTGAAGTCCAATATCCAACCAGCTGTCCTGACTTTCAGTGTTTGATGTCCTGGTGTGGGATGATACTTCCCTAATATGAAGACTGATGTCTGCCTGGATAAGACGGGCAATCGGCCTGCGCCATCTTAGTTTCTGTTTTACCACAGGAGTGTCTACATCTTGGAGAAACTAAAAGCATTGTTCAAAAGTAAAAGCATTGCTTAGTTCCGACTGTCTGAGAGAGAGAGGGAGAGAGAGACCATTCTTCTTCTGGTGATTATTTAAAGGAGAAGTGTCTCATCAGTAATTTTTTTTTTTAATTCTTGTGTTCACAAAATGCAACTAAGTCAATAATTCTTAGAAGTAAAACTTGACCCTAGAGGTTTTTATTAATCCTTTGCTGACCAAATTAGTTCCACTAGGCAAATTGTCTCTATTCAGGGGAGACCTGAGGTGGTATTTATACTACTAGGGGAAATTTGGCCAGGACATTGGGAACTTCCTCTACTCACAGTTCATATAGAGTGATTATACATACACGTCCTAATCCTAGAGCAGTGACAGCTGGGAGGGTGGTTTGTGACTTGTTGGAAGTAATGGAAGAAGTGGAGGCAAATGCAGCTGTAAAGAAGATGTGTGTGGAGTTATGGAGTATTCTGAAGTGTTTTTTCAAAAAGAATTGTTTGCTGAGTCAGAGGAGAAAGGGAGGACTATTGTTGCAATCCTCCAGTTGGTAGGCTTGCGGGATGATGTATTGAATGACATGATCAACCAGAGTTAACCAGAAAATGACATTTCTTGGGGTGAAATGGAGAAAATACAGGAAGAATATTCAGAGGCTATTCTAAAAGAGGACAGTACTCGAGGAAAACATATGCTGACACAGTCGTATGTAGTTATGGAGAGCAACAAGAAAAGAAAAAAGAGGATAGCATGAATAGAAAATTCATGGTGAGAATATAAATTAGAGGAAATAAGATGGACCGATATGTGATATGGGACACTGTACTACCTCCCTTAGGTGCAACATTTTGTGACATATTTTGAGACTACTCAAGGAATGTAAAAATTTTTGAGTGAATATGAAGAGACACTGACAATCTATGAAACAATTATGTGGTAAAAGCTTTTATCAAGAATTTAGTTCCAAACAGAGGTGGAAAGGCAGACTTTGAAAGAAGATTTAAAAATGTATGTAAAGAAATAATGGTCATTTCAAACGTTTATGATAACAGGGGTTTAAGGACTCTGGGATGGGTTTACAATGTTTTAAAAGTGGAAATGGATAACATTGTGCATATTCCAAATATAAATGTTGAAGGGAATGAGGGTGTGGTAAAACATTGCAGGCAACCAAGAACCTATTTTGTTGTGGGAGAGAAGGACATTTAGTGAATAACTGTGATAAAAAAGAAATGTTATATGGAGAAAATAGGACATGATGCAAAGAAATGTCAACTTGAATGTTCTAAATATTAAAAAATGGCATTTATGGATGGATTGTAATGAAAAACGTAAAACAAACATTGAAAATAAGGGGAAGATAAAGAACAAAATTGAAAAAATTGGAAATGGGAACAAAGAAATAAGAAAAAGAAAAATGATAAAAGAAGAGGAGGAGAAAAAAGGAAAAGTTTCTGAAGTTAGTGATGAAGAGATAAGTTTGAAGTGGTAAAAGGAAAAAAAATGTATTGGAAGAAGAGTAAAAGGAAATTCAGTCATACATTTGAAAGAAGAGAAGAAAGGAAATGGACGGTAAGTAATAAAAAGTTTTTTTGAAAAGTAGCATAAGAAGAAAACGATTTCCTTTAAATTAAGGAAAAGAGAAAGTGATGATTTAAGAATTCTTTCAGTAAATGTATACAGTATAAAAATATAGTAAGAGGGATAGGCATTTTAGGATGCTGTAATAAATGTGAGATAGATATAATTGTTTTAGAACATATAAAATTCCAAACAAATGAAAGATTACAAACAGAAAATATATATATGGGATGGAGAGATAATATGGAATTTGGGAAATGAGCATTACTCTGGAATAGCAGTAGTATGTAGGAGTGAAGAAATTAGATACAGTGTTAACACTGGGAAGACTATTATATTTTAAGATGCCTAGGACAGGTATATAGAATTATTAGAACCTTTATATGTTTGTTTATAAAGAAAGGGATGATTTATTTAAACAGATATTAGATTATGTATTAGTAAATATGGATATCATAACATGAGATTAAGGGGTACTAGAAAAAAGGAAAAGATATAAGAAAAATGGGAGAAGTTATGAAATATGGCGAAATGGTAATACAGAGTGGCAAATTATGTACATATAGAAGAGGTGCACTTAAATCTGAGATTGATTATTTTATAATATCTAAAGGAGCAAGTATAGCAGATGGCGAAGTTGTAATTGGATTTACAGATCATTTGACAATATGGATGCAAGTAAATGAAAATAAAGACCGTGTTAGACTAGGAAATGGTATAAAAGGAATACATGAATGGAATGAAAAAGAAAGGAATTAATTATACAATTTTGGAGAGATCACATTACTATGAAGACATTTTGTTCAGAATGGTGCATCATTTTTAAAAGAAAGTTTAAAAGTAGCTTTTTACAATGGCAGAGTAAGATAAGAAAGATGGGAAAAGAAGGGTATGTATGCCTTTGAAAATTTAGAAAAGAATGAGAAAGAGTATTATAACAAAGAGAAAGACGTACATAAAATTATAAAAAAGTAAGGAATTACTGTATATGCAAAGTTACTCCCTTTTTCCATTGTAGTGAATATCGGCATATTTAAACAAAATAGTGAAAGAGAATAGTGTAATGAGAGAAATAAAAAAGCAGAGGTAAAAAGAAGTCCATCTCAGATTATGGAAATTGTAGTTAATTATGTGGAAAAAATATTTCAAGAAAAAAAAGAATATTTTATACTTTCCATATTTTATTACAATCTCAGGACAAGGGAGCAAGGAAGTTGAAAAAGAAATCGCTTTGTATGAATTGGATAAAGTGCTTTAACAGGTAAACATAGATTTGGCAGCAGGTCTGGATATTTATTTATTTATTGACATTTGTTAAATGGGTTGGTCCAGCTGGGCTTTGGGCCCATTGTCATTGGAGACCTGAGGAGAAAAGCTCCAAGTATATAAACAGTCCAGAGTAAAAGAAAATCAAACATTTGAATCCAACATTTACAGCAAAAAAATTAAACATTTCAATAAAAAGAATGAAAAGTGTTGGTTATACAACAAGTATTAAAATAACATTAGCAGAAAAATACAAACACATGATCTAGTACAATTCAGAATAACTAAAAGGCTTGACAAGGACACATTTTGGAGTTAAGTAGATGCAGTTTGAGTTTTTCCTTAAAGTGGGATGGGTGAATGAAGGAACAAATATCTCTAGGAAGTTTGTTCCAGGCTTGGGCAATGGAGGGTTTGTATAGGAGTCTGCCTACTGTTTTTTGGGGTTGGTAGATGTAAATAACTTGTTGATTGGATGTACAAAGAGTCAGAGGAGGGGTATAAGTAGAGATGACGGAAGAGAGGGCAGGACAGGATGAAGGTATGTAAAGAATGGAGTGTAATGTTTGAAGTTATGATAGCAATAGTAGGTGGGGGAGTTCAATCCAGTGGAGAGAGTTTAGGGCAAGGCAGTGATGTGGTTTGTATGGGGAGTTTGTGATAAATGGTATGTTTGTTGGAGTTTGTTTAGGGTAGTAGTTTGGATGTTGGTGAATACTGGGGCAGCCTATAGAAGGGAGGGATGAAGAAGAGCTTGTGCGAGGGAGAGTCTGCCATTTGCAGTTAGGATTTTTTTTATTGCGATACAATAAACCAAGTTTCTGGTGTCTTTTTTATACATTGAAGTATATGCAAGCTGAATTTGAGTTTATCATCAATGTTGACCCCAAGGAGATGAGGGTCGAGTCATCTGCAGATTGGATGAGGGAGGAGTTTTTACAAGATGTATAGAGATCATTGGTAAAGATTGAAAAGCAGGGGACCCAGGCTGGAACCTTGTGGTACCCCAGTTGGGACTGGTATGAATGGAGAAGAGAAGGAAAGTCATTTAACAGATTGCTTTCTACTGGAGAACCAGGCAAGAGTGGAAGAGGATAGATTAAGGTTGGCGAGTTTAGAAATCAGTAGGGGATAGGAGAATGTATCAAAGGCTTTGGAAAGGTTGAGGAAGAGATGAGATATGAGTTTGCTATTGTCCAGGGCCTTGGCAATGGTGTGAATAAAGGATAAGAGGGCAGTAGTCATGCTGTGATTGGGATGGAATCCATGCTGATTGGGACTGAGAAGGTTATACTGAAGGAGTTAGTTGAATAGTTGTGAGTGGATGCGTTTTCTGAGAATCTTAGAGAGGGTGGATAGGATAAGCTGTGGGTCGGCAGTTAGATAGGTCAGTAGAGTTACCACCTTTATGTAGGGGAATTGTGTTAAAGGATTTCCATATGGTAGAGACAGTAGATTCCAGAATAGATCTATAGATACTGGATTGGTAATGGAGTCGGCAGCAAGTTTGAGGAAGGTAGGGGGTAGAGTTTCAGTTGAAGGAGACCATGGTTTGAGCTTTTGAAGAAGATATCTGATGTAGGATGTGGGAACAGGATGTAAAGAGAAAATATGTTTGTTAGAAGGGTTGGGAGGGGTGGGCGGAGAAGAGGTGTTGCAGTTGGAAGGAAATGAGTGTTTGAATGTTGTCTATAAAGTGCTTATTGAAGCGAGTAGCAGTTTCAAGAGGAGATGTGTTTGGGTAAAGAGAGGGGGTAGAGCGGTGGCCTGGAGAAAGGGATTGTATTAATAGTAGACCAGAAATGTCTGGGGTTGGAGTTGCTGTTGAGATGGGCTGAGTTATAGAAGGCCTTTTTGTCGTCATGGGTTTGTTTCTTGGTGATGTTTCTGAGTTGTCTATAATTGTGTAGAAGACGTAATTCCTTTGTTTTGATCCAGGCTTTCCATGCTCTATCTGTCTTTAATGTAAGGGACTTGGTTTCTTTGGAAAGACAGGGAGCAGAGTTGGATTTTAATTTAATATTCCTAGAGGGAGCAAAGTTGTTCAGAGTATTCAGGAAGATTGTATTGAATCTGTTGACTGCATCATCAAGAGGGATGTGTTTAAGGATGGACCAGTCAATGGTAGGTTCATAGGTTGGTACTAGGCTATCAGCCCTAGAGCAAAGTATACTGCCTC
Organism: Protopterus annectens; assembly: GCF_019279795.1. Taxonomy (NCBI): domain Eukaryota; kingdom Metazoa; phylum Chordata; order Ceratodontiformes; family Protopteridae; genus Protopterus; species Protopterus annectens. The sequence continues at coordinate 542,739,083 of NC_056740.1, forward strand.
TGCAAGGCTCAAACTCAAGCCTTGTATTCTATAGTCACAATAGTTAACCACTATGAACCTAGGTAGATAAAGTAGAGTTGAACTGGACTGCATTAAAGTTAGTCAGTTTACGGCAATTTCTATAAAGGTGGGGTTTGGGAGGTTGGGTAGTTTATCTAAGGACAGAGGTGGGGAGGTGGTCACTGAGTTGGTCTGGGAGAGTGGTGGGGTAGTAGTGTGGGGCATTGGTGAGTATTCAGTCAATTATGGAGCGGGAAGTAGAGTTTTTATGGAGGCGGGTGGGGGTAGATATCAGTAGATGGAACCCATACAGGTTTATGGTGAGTTGAGAAGAGTCAGTTTTAAGTTGAGACCAGTCTAGGTTTAAATCTCCTAAGATAAGGGTTTCATAGGGTATGTTGTTGGAAAACCAGGCTGGGATATTTTCTAAGGTGGACAAATTGTTCCCAGGAGGGATCTATATGGAGGCAACAGCTAGTTTTTTGTGAGAGTTTTGGTGGCATTTAAGGATTATAAGTTCAGCTGGGTGGAAGTCAGGGATGGGAGAGGGGAAAGGAGAGAGGTTGAGGCTATTTGAGTGGAGGATAGCTACACCACCGCATTTTTTGGGGAATCTATCAGAGCAATAGGTATTATAGCCTGGAATCTGATACTGTATGTACAAAAATTTAGTAGAATGGCAAAAAGAATGTTACATATTTTGAATGAATGTTTAAATGAAGGCTTTACTCACAAAGAATTATGTAGTGGGATCCTAAAATTCATATGAAAAAAGGGGAGAAAAAAAAGATAAAAATAATTGGAGACCAAAAGTATGAAACAATATAGATTGCAAGATACTTATGAAAATAATACAGAAAAGCTTGGAAAATAAGGTGGAATATATAATGCAAGAAAGTTTTTATATGATATGAAAGGAAAGGGATACAAAGAACTGTTAATGATAGTAAGGGAAGTCATAGATGGTATTCTAAACAGAAGAGAGGATGTAAAACTTCTGGTGGGTGATACTAATAAAGCTTTTCATACATAAGATGTTATGGGAATTTATGAAGATATATAATTTTAGTAAATAAGAAAATTTGTGAGACAGTGCATGATAATAAAATAAGAATTTTGTTAAATGGCTAGGTAAGTAAAGAACTAGAGACAAGTAATGTGATAGGAGACAGGTGCCCTGTAAGTTGCAGTTTATTTAATTTAGTTATGAATATGGTAGTAAGTAAAGCGAGTTGTAAAATGAAGAATACAAAATGTCACGCAAACAGGTGTAGGGATTCTAGTTTTAATGACATATGCGGCTGATATGATGACTATAAACAGTGTATGGATGTGAGAAGTTGCATTTTGTGTAGTTGGTTGTTGAACGAAAATAAGTACGTCAATAAATAAAAATAAAAGCAATGGAAAGGGAGAAGTAGTAAAAATAGGAGCATACATTTCACAATGAAAGAAAGCTCTGTAGGAATACATTTTGGTAAAGAAGCGAACACTGAGACATTAAAATGTTTGGTTTTATGGAAAACCTGTAGATTATTTTTATAAGAAAAAATTAGCTTGATAAATTCAGTGTTAATGGGGACAAATAACATACATCAAGTGTATTTATAATTCTGAAAAATATATAAGAAACAGTTATTAGAAGTGCTTTTTTTTTTATTTACAAATGTTTACGAATGGAAGAGGATTAGGTTTGTTAAATCCAGTGGTGGTTGCAGCATCATTATCTGTGTAAAGTACTGAAATGGGTAAATGAGACATTAGTAAAACAATTATTTAAATTAAAGTATGAAGAATTTTGGGAAACGAGAAAAAGAAATAAAAGAAAAAAGGTTTAAATGAGGAAATAGAAAATTATCCGGAAAAGGTAAAACTGTTGAACATGAAAATTGATGAAACAGAAGATCAAAGGTGGTATAAAAATGTAGGGATACAATAATATTGTGTTAATCCATGGGGAAGATTTACTAGAAAAGATTGAAGCTATACAAGAAATAACTAGTATAGTAATAAAGTAGAATGTCAAGATTATTATTTATGGAGATTGGGAATAAATAAATTACCAGTAAAAGGAAATATGTTTTATAAAAAGAAAAATTTTATTTATTTTTATTTTTCATTTGTTGACCGGGCTAGTCCAACTGGATACATGTCCATTTTCAGTGGAGGCCCGGGGAGAAAAGCTCCAGTTATAAAAAAAAAAAATGAGAGTATGTTATATTGTTGTGAAGAAGAAATCACAAAACATTTTTTTGAAAAGTAAGAGAGTAAAGAAATAAAAAGATTATGGGAAAAAGTATCCTCCGAGAATTTTATTTGGAGATTTTAAAGACAGTAACAATATAAATGTAGACATAACTGAATATGGATATTATCAGAACAGAAACAAAGGATCTAAAATAAGAATGGATAAAAATGTTTTATCAAGTATATTTATGATTATGAGAATATATGAAAAACAGCTATTAGAACTGATTTTTTTCTTCCATTTAAAAGGAAAGTATTGTTTGTGAATGAAGGAGGATTTGGTTTGTTAAATCCGGTGGTGGTTGCAGCATCTTTATATCTGTTGGGCAGTGTAGGGGTGCAGCAAGAGGTTCTCCAGTTTGATTTTCGACTGTGGTGACTTCTGTGCGGAGTCTGCACTCCCTGCATTTGTGTGGGTTTCCTGCAGGTGCTCCAGTTTCCTCCCACATTTCTAAAGACATGCATCTAGAGCATTTCTCCCTGGGCTCCGCTGAAAATAGGCTCCGTCCTACTCAGACTTTCCTGGTAAACGAATGTTAAATAAATAAATAAATGTAGCATGGGTAATATGGAATGAGAGAGAGAGATTAAATGAAATTATGTTTAATGGGGAATGGATACTGGCAATAATGCTACAAAAAATTAGATGGTGGGTATGGAAAAAAAGAGTAGGGATCTGATGTATATAAGAATGTATAGGAATGATAAGTAGAATATATGTTTTATATATAAATATGTAATTGTGTAAGCAATTGTGTAATTTTGTAACTATGTACATTTACAAATGTATAAAAATGTAAATCTGTTACTGTTATGTAAATACAATGTAAGTAAAGGACCCCTTATCTTTTTGATAGGTGCCATGGGATCTTTTACATCCACCTAAGCTACCACCAACTCAAACAGATGGGGCCTCAGTTTAACATGTCATCCAAAGGATGACACACTCAGGAGTGCAACACCTCCATTATGCTGCACTGTCAGTAGTCAATCTACTGGGTGTGGGAATAGAACTCACACTCCTTTAGGCCAGAAGTCTCTGTCCCTTTGAATTTTCAGTTGTAAAAAAATTATCTTAGAGGCCTTTAGGCCATATACCTATGTCTCTTTAAAGCACACCTCTCAGCCTTTTAGAGCAAGAAGTCTGGACACATACCTAAAAAAATGGGGGATAAAACCCAAAAATAGGGATACATTTTAAATATTGCTCTTATAAACTTGGAAGGTTGTTAAAACAAGATTTGGGTCTCAACACATTTTCTGAAGGGTGGATGGATGGATTTAGGAACTTCAATCTGTAGTGATTTGCCGGAAAACCGCAAATGTTATGAGGAACAGACCAAAAATATGAAGTAAAAGTATGGCCATTCTGTGAAAATCTGGACTGTTGAGAGCTATGCTTTGACATTCCTGTCCTGAAAGAAAGCTATATTAATGGCTGTAACTTTTTATCAGAAAATGTCAAGCTGTCATGAACAAAAAGCCCTTTACAGTCTTATGTAGGGATGGAGTCAGTCTTGGGACTATCCTGCTTTCATGTTAAAAGTCATTTCAGAATATTCTCTGCCCAACAGTCTAGCTTCCAGTATTCTATCCCAAACCACAAAATAGAGTGGAAAGAAGTTTACATCTCCAGGATGTACACAAACAGCTTAGGTACTGTCCCAGAGTTTCAAGCAGATGGGCGAGCTTTTTGTTTCTTTGGTACTAAGTAAGGAAATCTAGTGACTAAACAAACCTTGTCTGATTGGTTAGCCAGCTGTTCTCTGCCTTTTGTCTTGCAAAACATAGTAGGCCATTACAGGGGCTAGTGAAACCTTACTCCATCCAAGCAGCTTGAGTGACAGTGGCTTTCCTAAAGACTGTCTTGCCTCAGAGAATCTTTAAAGCAACTTCCTTGCCCTGCAGCTCCATGATTTCCAGTTGCTGTAAACTGGACAATCAAGTCCAGGAGCCGGACAAGATTTGTTGCAGCAGTCCTGCAGGCGCTCCTCTAAGGATGGTGGAGAGTGGGGGTGGTCCTTGCATGAACTAACTCTCTGCCTTCCTCTGTTGCATGAGGTTGTTGCTTTGAGTATCTTCCTATATTTTAGAAGTTCTGCTGTAACAATTAACCATACAAAGCATTTAATACAGCTGTGAGAAGTTCATCATAACGGCAGAAATTTGAGTAGAATTCCCCTTACAATACAGACTGTATCCCACCTTATTCCTTTATAGATGGTTGCAGAGGTGTAGTTAGCTATTTTGGTGCCTGGCACTATATCTCATTTGTGTGCCCCTTGGCCAGTTTAGGAGCAAAAAACACAGAAAAAAGTCCATTAATGATCTGGTGATCCTCCTTAAGGAGCAAGCCAGGTCCATTCTTACAGATCTACGCTCCTCAACTCAGTAATGCACTTAATGATCAGTGAGAGAGAACCTTTCATGCTGTGTCAGGCATCATGTGTGAGAGAGACCCTTTCATGCTGTGTCAGGGACCATGCGTGAGAGAGACCCTTTCATGTCGTGTCTGGGGTCATGCATGAGAGAGACCCTTTCATGCTGTGTCTTGGATCATGCGTGAGAGAGACCCTTTCATGCTGTGTCAGGGATCATGCGTGAGAGAGACCCTTTCATGCTGTGTCTGGGATCATGCGTGAGAGAGACCCTTTCATGCTTTGTCTGGGATCATGCGTGAGAGAGACCCTTTCATGCTGTGTCTGGGATCATGCATGAGAGAGACTTTTTCATGCTCTTGTTTTTCGCAGTCTCTCTGTTCGCATAAATTGTAAGTACAGGGGGTGCTCTCATCCTCTTACCTCATTTATTCCTGCTTCTCCTTATCTCACTGACGTAGAAGAACATGAAGATGGAATGAGTTGTGACTCCCACTTTACCTGTGTATACAGGTAAGCACCCCCACATTGAGGAGAAGTCAGACTCTGCCTAGACATTCACAAAATTCTGGTAGCTGGACTGGCTGGGCAGACATCTGCCTGGGTCTAATTCCCAGAGTGGCCCTCACTGAACATCTACTTTTTTTTTTTTACACAAACTGCACTTTCTTTTATTCACTACCCTGAGTATAAATGAGTGTCTTAAATTTTCCATATAGTCATTTTCTGAATCTAATTGTCCATCCAAAGGTTGCAGTGATAGCAAGCTCATTAGAATAGAGCAGACTTCTGTATCCCTCATAACAGCTGCCAGTGTGTTCTGTGGGATTCCTCATGCATTCCCAGGGTGAACTGAGATTTATAATCTCTCTGCGGCATATGTTGGATTTGCCTGTGTGCCTCTTGTCATTTGGCCCTGCCTAGTACAGCTACTCTGGGAGGCTGCTAGAGAGATCAACCTTGCATGTTGTCTAAACCACCTCAACTAACCCCGACAGCTGCGTCTATACTGTCAGATCCTCCTTCTGCAACCTTACAAGCTGTCTAAACAACCTCAACTAACCCTGACAGCTGCGGCTATACTGTCAGATCCTCCTACATTGCAAACTTCTGCAACCTTACAAGTTGTGTAAATCACCTCAACTAACCCTGACAGCTGCGGCTATACTGTCAGATCCTCCTACATTACAAACTTCTGCAACCTTACAAGTTGTCTAAACCACCTCAACTAACCCTGACAGCTGCGGCTATACTGTCAGATCCTCCTACATTGCAAACTTCTGCAACCTTACAAGTTGTCTAAACCACCTCAACTAACCCTGACAGCTGCGGCTATACTGTCAGATCCTCCTACATTGCAAACTTCTGCAACTTTACAAGTTGTCTAAACCACCTCAACTAACCCTGACAGCTGCGGCTATACTGTCAGATCCTCCTACATTGCAAACGTCTGCAACCTTACAAGTTGTCTAAACCACCTCAACTAACCCTGACAGCTGTGGCTATACTGTCAGATCCTCCTACATTGCAAACTTCTTCACTACCATGCACTACAAGAGAGTGAACCCAGAGACTTTGTGTTTCTGTCTGTATAGAAAAATCATAAATTTACCCCTTGTCTGGCCCCCATGTCCGTACTGGCAGTCAGTGTCCATAAAGAAAAGCATTATCCTAACACCCCCCCCCCCACACACACACACACATCCTTAGTTATCTCCCTTCTAACATACCCCCACCCCCTATGTAAATGCTCATGATACTTGGGACCCATACAGTTTTAAGTTGATGAAGGCCATAGTGATCATTAGCCTAGTAACAACCTATGATTCTGTCACTTTTATCTTTATTCTTATCCTCATAGTGACAACCCAAAGCTTATAGTTGGTAATGATGGAGATGTAGAATAACCTATAAACTGAGAGAGGCATCCTATGACTTAAGTTCTTGCTTCCTCACCACAACCAACGCCTGCAGTAGTGCCTGTCATAGTCTGTCTCATGATCCTCTCTACCTTCATGTACAAGCAACAGCCCAAGACATTTGAACCTTTTTCTATCAGTTATCTGCTCCCAACTAACAAAAGTCAGTCTTTTTCAGTAGCATGACCAGTGATGCGGAGATGCTAGCTTTCACCCCTTGCACTTCACACGTGGCAATGAATCACTGCAGTGGACACTAGTGATCACTTCACACGTGGCAGTGAATCACTCCAGTGGACACTAGTGATTTGTCATTTAAGGCTGTTGGTGGGATCTTTGCTGTTTGTAGAAAATGCACTGTCATGTCCCCAAACTGAATATTCTCCAGACTTTGGCTGAACCCTGATATCCAGCCATGAAAATTACAAAGTGGAGGGGAGACGAGACATACCATTGGTGTAGTCTGGCACCAACCTTGAATATATTTAATTTAATGTTGCATTCATTTCTTAATGCTTCCTCTCTTAATTGTTTTTGTTCCTCCACTTACCTCAGATCCTTTAAGAGTGTGTCAGCCATAGTTCCTTTGTTCCCTTTCATAGTAGCGACAGGACAGCTCTATGACTGCCCCATTAATCATCACATTGTCGGGTATTTTTTGCAATGGCTAACCTTTGTTACTTTTCCTGCCTTGTATATACTTGGACATTAGCTGGTGTAAGTGCATATTTCCACACGGTCACTTCATGTGTTTTCCCATCTGATCATCTTTGTCCTCTGTAATCTGACCATTATTTTGTAGAATTTGTCCTTGATCTTAAAACAAATGGCTGCTACATTTGTAAAATAAATCTATAGAAAGAAAGGTAAATTTACAAGTCAGAATAACATAGTCACAAGATAAGGGTATGAGAACTGTATACACAAATAAACAAGTAATGAACCTTTGCAAACAAAATATTGGTCTACACAGAGTTGTAAAAGTGTTATTTGGTATTAGTGCAATTTTTCTATGTATCAACTAGTATTAAATACAATGTAAACAGGCTAGGCTTCTAACGATTAATATATTCGGTTTGCTATGCTGAAGTCATGTTCTTTATTCTGTAGGCATTAATGTTCTGGTTGTGGCTGAAAAGGCCCTTGAATCTAACTCCCTACCAGATAGATAAATTGATTTAGTAGATTAACAGATAGATAATCCCAGAGTTGGAAGACTGCATTTGCCTAGTTATAGCCAAGCTGTTGGGGGGGGGGCTCAGTGTTTTTGTTCAGATTTCCCCGTCTTTTCATTCTTTGATGTAACTTTGTGACCTGCAAGGCAAACTTCCTCCTCTTGTTCTTTTCAGTGTATGACGCCCTGTGAGAAATGCAAAATCAGTCCTTGAAGCAAGGCTAAGCAGTGCTACCAGCACAGTTTGTAAGAATACACTTTACAGAAGACAGGCTGAAATCTTTGACTGGAAGGCTTCATTTACAGCCTGCTCTGCCACGGGGCATTGTAGTCCTGAGTCTTTGGGAGATCTGATGTATAGAGTGGGTGCACATCTTACAGTGGGGGGGCTTGCTAGGGAGTAATGAAATATATGACAGTGTTTCCGATTTTACAAAGAAAGGAAGATGTCATTTTTTCCAAGTAGTTAACATGCTGGATCACGTCTTAGTTTGTGTTAAATATTGCTATGCAAGCATTAAAATTGTAATATTTTATTTTATTTAGATTTTTACTAATTTAGTGCTGAGGTGGTTTATGTTCTTCCATTTTTTAATGGTATGTTTTTTTTTTTTCATCTCTGATATGGTACATTGTTTTTTAAGGCATGCTCTTAGCAGAAGTTTCCGTATACTTTTTTACTAAGCATAACTACTTGGGACTAGTTTCCTCAACTAAGTGATCTATTGATTATTGACCAGGAATATAAAATGGTAATACGCAACTGGTGTAAATGATGATTTGGGATCACTTAAAAGGCAATTCTTAGTGGTTGGAGATTGTATGGGTGTAAGGAATATACTGTTAAATAAGGATAAAGATCATTTTACTGTTCATACCTCTCAACTGTCTGTGTTTTCACAGAATGCACAGATTTTTGCCTCATATTTTTGGTCTGTTTCTCATAAAATTTGTGGTTTTCTGGCAAATTATTGAGGATTTAAGTCCGTAATAAGTCATTTGAGTCGGACTACATACGCTTGAGAAAATGCATGCTAACACAAAACTTTTTAGTCTGTCAACTTTCTAAGTTTTTATAAGAGCGATATTTAAAATGTATCCCTATTTTTGGGCCTTTGTCCCCCAAATTATTTTTGGCTTTGTCCAGATTTCTTGTGCCAAGAGACTGAGAGCTTTGCAGTCTCTTCCTTGCCTGGTGGTGCTATTAGGTTATATGAAACTCATTGGCTAAACCCTTTTAGGGAAGAATATATGATATTGTGATTCTATTAGGTTAGTGACAGCAAACTTCTGGGGCTTGGCATGTCAAAAATTCTGAAAATGCCCTTACTTGACTCTGCTTGCGTGTCACCTCGCCAAACGTAAAATGAATTAAATGAACAAATTAATATGTATTTTCTGAAGAAAATAAGTTTATAAATTTAATTATTGTCATTATTAAGTGCAAAAAAGTCACCAGTTTTAGGAGGGATTAAGCAGGACAAATGACAGGAGTGTAAAGCAGCACATGCTTAGAAGTACAGATGACTTCCCTTTGCAGAAGTGTAACCACGAAGAGAAAACAATGTTGGCACTGCCCTCTGCAGATTCGTGAGACAGTATACCAAAATAGTCTTTGAGGTTAATGACTTCCTTACCTATGCATCAGTGTTGTTAAACTGGCTCCTGGCACAAAATAATTCAATGCACTTAGTATGAGCAACGGATGCAAAAGATGATTTCAAACAAATGCGATCGTTAGGCGACTGCAGTTGCAGATATCACATTTGTGCCTTTAAAATGGGCTTTTGTTGGAGTGGTTAGACATCAGGTGAACTGTGCGGCTGCTGTGATGACAGATGATGTGCTGATACAGATGGTGAGAATCCATTTCAAGTTCTGGATGGTGCGGAGTCTCATTTCTTACATTTTTGTTTGTTCAGTTTCTTTGGTAACTAGGGTGTTGATGAATGCTGGTGTGTCGCCCAAAACATCATGGGGTGTCACCAGTGACATGTCATAGGTTTGCCATCACTGTATTAGGTGTTAATGATATTGGCAGAACAAAACTCCCATTTGCTTAATGATTATTGATCTGAGTAAAATGTGGGGATTCAAACCTTTTGTGATATTCTCCCAGTGTTAAGGTTTAATAATGTGTTTACAAAGGTCGCTAGGGATTTACAAATAATAATGAGAAGACCGATTGTTTGTTTTTTTCTTCTGTGAGTTGCATTACAATATGGGAAGAGATTTCAGGTAGCGATTCATTTTGTTTGGAAATGACAGGTTACATTTAAGTTATAGAGGTAACAGGGTAGTGTTAATGAAAATTCTCAAATTTTTAGAGTATTTTTATTTTTAGGTAGTCCGTTAAAGGATTAAATGTAAATGTAAATGGGAAAGCAGTGTCTCGTAAATTATTTCTGTGTAATACTAGGAGATTAAATAATAAAATGGCCTATTTGGAGGCTAGAATTAACGTTTTGAGAAGATGGATGTCTTACTTGTGACTGAAACTTGGTTTACTGATATGTGTGGCCCTTTTCTGATGTGTGTGGCTCTTTGTTTAATGGGTTGTAAAAGGTTATTATAATTTTTATCGTACTGATATAGATGTGAATATTTTAAATTGTTGTAGTGAATATTATTAGAGTTGGGGTGAATGTTAAGGCTTGTTTTATAGACCCCCAAATCAGAATTGTAAGGATTTGTCTGGTTATATCAGTGGCAGCTTTGTGACTTTCTGAAACAAATGACTGATGATATGTGGTGGTACTAGTACAGAGCAAGTCAGCCAGTCAGGTGTACTGCTTGGGTCCCTGTGGGAGCAGGGATATAAATAATGTATATAAGCAAAACTTATTTTTGTTTTGAAATAAGTATAAAAAAACACAAGTAAAGAAGGGCAAAGAAGGCTGGATATATTTTAAGGAAAGTTATGAGACAATGTAGGTATAAATATGAAATGAGTGTGTTTGTCATTCTCCTAGTATTAAGAAGGCATTTTATAAACATTTAAAGTCTTATGAGGTGAACTAAAACTGTTCACTTCTACTTAAGATTAGTGGAGTGAGTCGCAGTGGGTACTTTATATGCATCAGACACAGAGAATCAACATGAAGAAACCAGAAATGATCAGTGCCCTTATATTTTTAGGCAGGATAGTGTATCATTAATTTATAGGATAGTGTATCATTAATTTATGCAGGCTCAGTTTTCAAACTGGTATATGGTTTTGTTCTCTTCTTCGGAACTCTAATGTAATCACCCTTGTGCTTACGTTAACAGCATATTTCATATGTAAGCTGCACTGAAAACTGTCAGATTGCACACGTTTTGCAGTTACAGATAATGAAATAGTCTATTCTGATCATCACAGTACCAATTCTGTTAGTCCTGACCACTTGTGGCTTGATAGCATGATTCATTCACTCCTTTCCAGATATTGTTTTAGGAGAAAACCCGCTGCTTCTATGCTTGATCCAAGACAAAAGCAAATGTCTCAGAATGCTTTATTATTTTGGAATTTGGTGCTCTGATCTTTGTTGCGATTGTTGAGTCGAGATAGAAAATGCACATGCTGTTGCATAGCTGAGAAGGTGCAGAACTTGACGCAATGCACAAGGAAACAAGAACATGCACAACAAGCAACTTCTTTCGTTTTGAAACTGCATGTGTTGAGAAAACACTTGATTTTGTTATGTTTGATAGTTATTAGGTAAATATTAATAAGCAGTTTTGGACTTTGTAAACCGAAATTAAGCCAGTTACAACATTGTCTAAAATTAGCCCAGCATGAGGAGATTTTCAGTTAACAAGTAAAGTTTGCAGATATACTTGATTGGAATAGCACAGCCAAAAGGGAAACCCCACTGTGTTTCTTCCTAAAGCATATGTAAACAGAGCTAGTGTGTGTTTTTAAAGATAATGCGCTCCCAAAGAAAACATCCCTGTGAACTCTCTTGTTGAACTTGTCTGTAAAAGAATTTGGTAACAGACAAGGGGTAAGTGGTCTGTAACACCCTGGTGATTTCATCAAAAAAAAAAAAAAAAAAAAAAAAAAAAGCTTAAAACGGACAATAGTCAAAACTTCGGCCCTGAAATTAAAACCCTTCAGCAATAACTGAAGAATTTCACCATAGTTTATCTGATTGTAATACACTTTTAAAATCACAGAAATATTAGATGTTTCTCATAGCTGAATTAATAGTTGCTGATTTTATGGCAGTGGAAAAGCTGCTTTTTGTGAGAGTTATGTGACAAGAGTTCCAAGCTGTCAGAGGCCTTCATTTTTCTTGTAAGCTGCAAGAAATTGAATAGCGAGCATTCTGAAGTAAGTGTATCCTAGTCATGTTATTATGCACAAGGCTGAAGCCATGGTTTGATGATTACCAAACAATTTACAGACAGATTTTTAGTTAAAAAACAGGTTTGTGACTTGTCTATAATTTTGTTAAAACAATATAAAGGAATAACAGATTTTAGGTAACTTTACTAATAATATAGTTGTATCAGTTAGTACCAAAAGAAAATCTCACTATTTATGGTGACGGTTATTTTGAAAAATACAGATTCTTGCAGGTAAATGTTTACATACACATACACACAAACATATCTACGGCTTGTTTAGGCATACTGGAGGCCTTGGATTCAGTCAGAAGTGGGCAGTTTGCCACTTTTTTTTTGATATTTTAACTAGGGGTCAGGGGTACATAAAACAAAGGACAACAGAGTAATGCCCTTGGCCTCATGGTTAACCGTATTACCACTGAAAATAAATAGCGTCAAAAAGAAAATAAATAAAAAAGATGAATTTTTCTCATATGCTTCACATTGTTCACCAAGAAACACTTACATGGGATGCATTGTTCCAATTCCTAACTATGCTGGTTATCTTTCCAAAGTTGCATGCTCCAGAAACTGTACAAGAATCATAATATATAGTATATTTGTAATTTTATAACTGCATTGTGACCTTTGGGCTAACTTTTGTTACTGTGCAGGGGATAAGTCCGCACTTGTGTATTCCTCAGCCTTACAGTTTTCACATTAGTCAGTCTGAAAAGTGTTTCCATCTTCCTGTATGTATAGATGTTCATTACATTCCATTAGCAGTTTCCAGTGGCTAAGCATTTTCATTTATTTATTTGGTACAGATTTCATATTACGTGTGTGAATGCAGGCAGCATATTACAACAAGATTTAATTCATTCCATACAAAGTGCACATCTTTATTTATGTATTCAGTATTACTTTAGGTTTCTTTTATTGTGGAAAATGATCTGTGCGCTCCTTTTTTCCTAATTAATATTGTCGTTGCGTACGTGATACTGTAACAGGCTTGCCAATGTCACATCATAGTGGTACATGTGGATATTGTTTTTATTTATTTATTTAACATTTGTTTACCGGAAAAGTCCAGCTTGGAACAAAGCCAGTTTTCAACAGAGGCCCGGGGAGAAATGCACTAGACGCATGTCTTTGTAAGCTGGAAGGAAACCGGAACACTTGGAGGAAACCCACATTAACGCAGGGAGGACATGCAGTCTCTGCACAGAAGGCACCCAAGCCAAGAATCAAACCAGAGAGCCTCTTGCTGTGAGGTGACAATGCTATAGCTGCACCATTGGCCGTTTTAGCATTAACCATCACTAAACAAAACGACCAAGTTATTTAGATTTGTTTAAATTTAGCCATTTATACCTGCTCTGCACATAGTCATCACGCTCAGTCTAATGTTGGTCGTGATTTGCCCTAAAGCACATTTTGTATAGTTATTTTGGTTGTAGTTATTTCAGCACAGTACAAGTAGCAATCGCTTCACTACTTCCAAAATAGAAGTATTCAGTCTTTGTGACTGGATAAAATTGTAGCTATGCCTAATTTTTTTTCTTTCTGTTTGCTCTTTGTTTGCTGTGCTTAATGAGGTGTACACCACTAATGTAGCTGAGCTTGTACATACACTCTGCTTTTTTAGAATCCCCTCTGTAGCCAACACAGGAGGAAACATTATCTATTTTTGTATGTGACAGCATCTCTCCATCACCAATTTGGTTGTGTCTTATTATATTTTGCTACATGTTCCTGCATGGATAGAGTAAAACAGTACTACTTTTGTCAGCTGTTTGCTTTATTGAGTAGTCTGAAGTCCATTTCCATCTTGTTATTGAATACATTTTCATACCAGGTGGTGCTGATGTAAAGTAGTTAGCATTACTGCATTAGAAAGCAAGGTTCTCCAGTTCAATTCTCACCTGAGGCTCTTCTGTGCAGAGCCTGCATGCCCTACCAGTCTCCATTTGGATTTTTGCTAGGTGTACCACTGTCTCCTACATCCCATCTGTTTTCTGTGGTTAACAACGCAACTCTCAGATTACCCATACTGTGTGTGTGTGTGTGTGTGTGTGTGTGTGTGTGTGTGTGTGTGTGTGTGTGTGTGTGTGTGTGTGTGTATATCTATCCCATACTGTGATGGGCTCCAGCTCCTCTGTAACCCTGAAATGGATTATGGGTAATAAGAGAGTAAATGAATGAATCTTCTCATTTCCTGTGATCTGAGCAATGTTTTCTCCTATTACTGTAAACAGACACACAAAGCTTCACTACAGAATGATTTGGCTTGCCCTGTCTGCCCCTTTATCTAATCTGTATAGATTCTGCTTGGTCCTTTTACATCTGTGGCTGAATTTCTTTTCTCTTGTGTCTTGGTCCCTCTAGAACCATGTCTATGCATTGTATGCACCCTTGAAACTCCCACTGTACTTGTTTTCATTTCCTTCAATTTATTTAGCATATGGAAGGAGGCTGTTTTGTTTGTCAAGCCTGTCCAGCTTACTAAAATCGAAAAAAACGACCACTGGAACCACAACACTTGAATCCTCACCGGTTTATTGAACTAAAGTAAATCGCTTTTCGTCTCCACAGTAGTAGACTTCCTCAGACAAAATGACAAAAAATTTTCTTTCATTTAAATACAAGTCAGCTGGCTCTAGTTAAAAGCATTAAGCCTATCACCATACAAGTCTGTCCAGCTTGCCTTTTCCTTATACAGCTACCTTTCTTGTCCTTTCTTTTCTACCTCCTTAGAATTGTATTCTAAAGCCATAAAGACAGGGTATCATATGCTTTCATTACTCTTTCTGTGAAGAAATGTTTCTTCATAGCTATCCTAAAACTGGTCTTCACAATCCACCTGTCATACCTTTCTTCTCTCTCCTTTTGTCTTTGCTCCACAACTCCAAAATGTATGTCCCAGAATGCTGTGGACTGAGGACATATCAGCTCTATCACCTGTATTCTCCAGAAAGCACATGTTAAGCATTATCATTCTATTTTTATGCCACTCCACGCCCCTTGGTGATAATAGTAGTTGTATTTAAGTCAATGTAACCATTCTACTTGTGTGTGAACATGTGGATCTATAAAGGTGGTGATGCACGATCTATGGTCTTTTGAGTCTGCCTAGCTTGCAGAAAGCTGACTATCGGTGGTCTGTTGAGTCTGCCTAGCTTGCAGAAAGCTGCGCACTACTGCCTCTACAATCATGTCTGTGAGAGGGGGTATTTCCTTAAATCCACTTGAAATTAAATTTTCAGTTGCTACTCCCATCCCCTTGTTACCCTTTGCATTTAACTTCACCCTTTCATTTGTCTTTGGTCTGGTGCTCTGGTTTCTTTTTGCTATTTCATCTCTTATGTGCATGCACAAATAATTCTGTTGTAATGATACAGTCCTTCCTTCACTGGCTACATTTTGGTAACTTTGTATCATATATATTGTATGCAGTGCAGTGGCTTAATCTCCTTTTGTTTGCTTGACATCAGAGTTGGACACTAAATCACATGCAGCCCACAACCTTGTGGCCTTTGCAATGGTAAGATCGCCTTGGTACCACTGATGTTTGGTTCCTTGTCTACACTCTCAACATAATCTTGGACTTTGACACTATTTCACACTGCACAGCTGGAAACAGGATCTGGAAGTAGTTGTGACTCCTCCAGATAATTTTCCTTTTCTGTTTTCCATATGCTGCATTTTCTGCAGTATATATTTTCCCAAGGATTCCCCCAACCCCACCAAAGTGAATAACCTTGCTACTGTGTTTGCATTAAGTATTTTCTGCCATTTACTTTTCCCAGCCTCCAAGCCCAACTGGATTAAACTAAAGGTGCATCCGTCAATCTCAAACCACTTCACCAGTTTTGTACAGAGTGTCCTTGTACCTTTCACAGGCTGTACTACCAGAGTGGAGTTCAGTGTTGTAGACAAATCCTCACCAGGTATCCTGAAGACTGAATAATGACATTAGGTGCTCTGCTTCATGGCAAGCAAACATCTTGGTAAAATACCCAGATGTGTGCTTTGTCTTCCCACTGCAATCTTGAACAGACTAAGATCGTTCTTTGTTTGGGTCAACAGCATCATTTTTTTTCTCCTCTTTTATTCTCGTTATCCCTAAAGGCGGTCTTTTAGTTAAGTCTCATAATCTTGAAATTGGTTACTATAGTCCCGGTGCTTCCCACCAACTACCTTTAAGAAGTTCAGTTAGCTTACAAACAAAATATGATAGACTTATTTCCCTAGACATTATGTTGTTGTTGTGTCTTTCAGCTTATCCCGGTTAGGGGTCGCCACAGCAGAATTCTGGTCCGCTAATGTTTGGTAGCGGATTTTTTTTACATGCCAAGTTACCAGCCCTGACGCACAACCTTCAACGAAGGCACGCCCTTTCACTTATGCCTCCACACAGAAGATGCTCTAGCTGAGAATCGAACGGGACAACGTCTTGCTGTGAGGCGACAACGCTACCGCAGCACCACTACCGAAACAAACAAGTCGCCCATGACGGTTCCTTGCTTGTATCTCTACTTTAGTAAGATCCTTCCATTCTACCAGTTATCCCTCATTCTGTCTGAGGGCTGCATTTAATTTTGTAGTCGGTGATGACTTTTCAAAACGTATGATTTATACTATAAATTCTAGGTCACTCTCCAAACCCTCTAGACCACCTCTTAAGGATACAGTTAGGTATCTGTGTCATATTAATGTCTAATTTGTATCACACAGGCAAACTTTTGTACACTGTCCATTCCACTGCTCTGCCCAACAACACACAGCTACATTCATTCATCAGAGTAAGCATCAGGGGGGAGGCTATTTCATAGTAGGACCCTTGCAGTCTTCTATCCATTTAATTATAATCTAATATTACTCATCTCCCCTTGAATTCTCACATCAGTCAGACAAGCTAAGACCTCTTATACATTCATCCAGTATTCCCTAAACAAGCCCGGAAATCTTCCTTCTTGGCTAGGTTGAAATGTCTTTGTTATCCTTTCATAATCTCTTTGATTAAACTTTTATAACTCTCCATCACTCTTACTACTCCCATACAATGGATCTCTGGATTTTTAAACTCTGATATTCAACTCTACCATACCTGCTTTGAATCAGTAATTAAACATTAACCTGGAAGTAAAATATGTTGCAATGTAATTCAATTAAAACAAACTATGCTAGCAACTCCACTGATAATTGCAAATTAAAACAAAATGAAAACTGTATTTTAACTTCTCATTAAGTATTTAATTGTGTCCAATAAAAAAGAGCAGGTATGGTACCAATATATCCAGTTATGGTTGGCACCATCATTAATATCCTTGGCCCAAAGCAAAACATGTTCTTAGGCTTAGATTTTTATCACCAACAGTGCCTTTCTTTAAAGGTGTCTGCCACATAGCTGTCATCCTCTTAGCACAAGAAATCTGGACAAAGCCTAAAATAATAAGGGGACAAAGGCCAAACAATAGAGATATATTTTACATACTGGTCTTATAGACTTAGTTGCTAGAATAACAGCATTTGTGTTATCATGCATTATTTCATTGTTTAGTGACTTCAGTCCTCAGTGATTTGCTAGGAATACCACAAATGTTTATGAGGAGCAGACCAAAAATATTAGGCAAAAATTTGGGCATTCTTTGAAAATCTGGACAGTTGACATATGGTCTGCCATCAGACACACACACATGGCTGTCATTTATTTATTTACAAATGTATGTGAATATTTATTAGCATGTTGTATCTAATGTATAACCGTGTTATGAAGCCACAGATTTACAAAGAGTAATTCAATTCCCCTTTCTTCACATCTGTTAGAAATAAGTCCCAACATATCAAGCATAAGTGTTGCACTTTTACGATCTTTTAGTTATTAGACTTGTTTCTGGCAAACCTCGGGAATTACAGTTAAGCAAAAATAATTTTGCAAAAATATTCTGTTACTTAATTCATGAATCATCAAATAGAAATGCTCATTCTTTTAAACCATCCTCCATTCAGATTGTCTTTGGTTGTAATAGTAACGTTTCCCCCCTGAAACGTGCAGTTTAACAAACATTTTTCAAACCAGTCCTTTGAAATACAAATTCATTGTAACTACTCTTCCCTCGGATCTTCTTCAAGTGATGGAAAACATTTTCTCTTATCATGAAGAGGAAAAGTTAAAATATAACTTTTTTCCTTTTTAATATCTAAATTTGCTGTATCTTAAGGTTGTAACTTTGTCACTTAAACACCTAAAAATTTGCTTTTATTTTAAGTTAGTAGAAATGATTTTCCCTAACCCAAACTTCCTGTACATTTTATAAACCTATTAGGAGTTTATTTTTTTCTTCAGAAGCAACATTTTCTCTGCTTTTATATCTCTACAAACATTTTAAGTTCATGCTATCAATCAAGTCTTATGTTACACGGGCATAACATGTATTTCTAAAGACTGTTAAAACGGCTAACTTGATAAAAACAAAAACAAAACAGCAAGCTGGCTGCTATTACTTCACACAAACTTATTTATTGTAAGTGCTTTCGTCGAGGTATATACCCCAACTTCATCAGACAACTCAACAACACAGAAGACCTCATTTTATACTCACATTCAAAATCAATTATGCAATTAAACAATTAGCATGGACTGCTTCATATTTTAAAGTACCCATACTTTTTAACCTTGCAAATACTGACAAACATTATTAAAAGCTGTAAAACAGTATCAAAAAAGTGTTTTACCCATTGTTGAAGACCATAATAAATCAAATAATATTACTCGGTCATAAGAATATAAACTGATAGAATCATAAAATCATAAACACTACAAAAATATGAACGGATATATGAAATTATAGCAGTGTATTATACACTACTAACATTTTTTTTTTTAAAATATAATTGTATTTATACCCAATGTCAAAACTCATAACCACCTCAAGCGGACTCTCACTGTCTAAAATGATATATTAGTTCATACACTAAACACGTAAATACACAAATATATCAGTAGGAACATCAATTTATGTATGTACATAGCGTATACTTCTATAATAACTTAAATTAAAAATTATTAAATTAGTAACACTAAAAATGTAAAACATGTATTTTATTTGGCAAGGGCTTTAATCTTCAGCATACATTTTATAGAAGCATATTCATTCAAACCAGGGGGTGTATGTGCTGATGTGCAAATTTGCCACATCAGTTCGCATTCCTCTAGTCTTAATTCCCATGGTCCCCCTCTTCGGTGAGGCTCAGCTTTTTGTATTGTTGTAAATGCAAACTTGTGTGTTGGATTTTCAGCTATATGCTTAGCCAGGGCATTAGTAAAAATTCCCCCTTTGAATATTATATTGATGCTTGTATATCCTCTGCTTCAGCTTTCTTTCCATTTTACCTATGTAAAAGGATGGGCAAAATTCGCATAATGCCACATAAACCACTCCTTGGGAGTCACAAGTATGTTTACCTCTTATTGCATTACTGCCTATTTCTAATAGTAACCTGGTTTCCTAATTTTATGAACTTGCACTGCTGGCAGTGTCAACATTTACCCATACTATTTCTAGATGTATGCTTCTGTTCTTGCCTTTCTAAAAGGCTTTTCAAATTTGGTCCTCTTCTATATGTAAAATGTGGTCCTGCCTCTAGTACTTTATTAATCCTATTATCCTCCAGAATTATGGTCCAGTTTTTCTGTATTATGTCCTTGATGTAATCTACATCTGTAGAATATGTAATCAGGAGACTAGTTGTTAAATTTCTATCCGTGCTTAGTCGCATACCCATGTGGTCTACTTCAGCAGGATTTTGACTAACATCCCCCCGATGGTTACCTTCATAGGCATTTTGTACGATAGGTTTAAAATGACACAAAGCCCTTTTAAGGTTAACTTCATCAAAAATGTGTATGAGAAAGACCTCCGGGTAACCTCTTTTTAGAAACATATCTTTTAAATTTGCACATTCCAACATGTAGTCACTGTCTGCAGAGACCATTCTGGCTGCCCTTACTATTTGTCCTTTTACTACTGCTTTCTTTTGATTATGTGGGTGGCAGCTCGTAAAATGTAAAAATGCGTTTGAGTAGGTGGGCTTCCTATAGATTGTTGTCTTATATCTATTATTATTTTTATCTTTAGTTATCTGGATGTCTAGAAAACTAATAGAATCCATTTCAACCTGATATGTGAATTCTAAAAAAATCAGTAAAGTCAGTAATGTTTGTAATAAATCCATCCATCCTAACTGTCTGGCCCTTCCACACATAAAACATGTCATCTTGGTACCTAGTGTACCATACAACATTGTCCTAGTAGATGTTATTATTGAAAAGAAACTCTCTTTTTCCCAAAATGCCATTACACAATTTGCAAAACTGCTCCCACAGGGTTGACCCTATGGCCACCCCTATTTTTTGCAAGTAAAGGTCTCCATTAAAGTACATAAAATTGTTGGATAGTACCAATTCTAATAGAGTTTCAATCACATAAACGTCTGAATTGTTAGCTCCTTTAAGATGAAGGAACTCTCTAACCCATTGTATTCCTAAAGTTTGTGGGATTACAGTATAGAGGTCCTTTATATCCACGGTAAGGAAGATAAAATCATTATTGTATTCCAATTTATTAATACCTTCCAAAAATCCCCATGAGTCAGCACACATATGTGTTTCAGTTTTTAGGAAAGGCTTTAATTTACTATCAATATATTTCGCACATGCATATGTAATTGACTCCTGGCTGCCGTCTACTACTGTTAAAACTACTAACTTGATAAAAACAAAAACAAAAAAGCAAGCAAAAAAGCAAGCTGGCTGCTATTACTTCACACAAACTTATTTATTGTAAGCGCTTTCATCGAGGTATATACCCCAACTTCATCAGACAACTCAACAGCACAGAAGACTTCATTTTATACTCACATTCAAAATCAATTATGCAATTAAACAATTAGTAGGGACTGCTTCATATTTAAAAAATATCCATAACACTTTGAATGATCTGTTCTCAGAAGCAAGCCTTACCATTGATATCTTAAAATACCTGACTATGCCAGCACCAGTAATACCAACTCTATTTGGGTCCCCCAAGATACCCAAAAATTTAAATGATCCACCTTTTAGGCCCATAGTAGATGGCAGGGGGTCAATTACATATGCATGTGTGAAATATATTGATAGTAAATTAAAGCCTTTCCTAAGAACTGAAACACAAATTTGTGCTGACTCATGGGGATTTTTGGAAGGTATTAATAAATTGGAATATAATAATGATTTTATCTTCCTTAATGTGGATATAAAGGACTTCTATATTGTAATAGGTTCATAGGTTTATACTAGGCTATCTGCCCTAAGGCATTTATAAGCCTAGCCCAAATTTTTGTGGCTTACGCCACCCCTTATATGAAAAAATACTGTGCCCATTAGTTTGTTGTGCCTCTGTCCAGCAGTGACACAGAGATGATTCCCGGGGTAAACCTACGATCTCCCATCCACAGGTCTAGATTTCTCTTGAACAGAGTCAGCGAGGTGCTCTGCCTCACATGGACCAGGATTTTATTCCACAGCATAGGGAGTCTCTGAGTGATAAATCTATCCCTCCAGCACGTCCTATTTATATCCGTGCTAAGGTTTAAGTCGCTTGCTCTAGTGGTTTTGGTGGATTAGGATTTTTTGAGGTGGAGCATGTCCATTAATTCCGGGTTGGACATGGCCTTGTATGTCAGGCACATGTCACCTCTGAGCATACGGTATGCGACTGAATAGACCTGGAGTTTCTTCAATCTGGCAGCATATGACAGATTTTGGAGTCCCTTTATCCTTTTGGTGAGGAACTTTTGGGGTCTCTCCAATTGCTGCAGATGTCGGGTGAGATACATCCCGAATGGGGCATTGTACTCGATCATTGGTCTGATAAGTGAAGAGTACAGGGGAACAATGACCTCACTAGATCTGGATGTGAATCCCTTCATGATCAGGTGGGCAATGTAGAAGGTCTTTCTAACCACTTTAGCAACGTGAGTGTCAAAAGAAAGGCCACTGTCAACCTGGGTCCCCAGGTCCCTGATAACCTCTTCTGTGCTTAGTGGATTGCCACCTATATGGTAGCTTGGGGTTACCTTGTTTTTCCCGAAGGGTATGACTATGCATTTTTGGCGTTTAACTTCAGGCCATGGCTCTGGCACCAGCTATCTGTTTCCGTGAGTCCCTTCTGAAGGATATCCGTGTCCGATGCACTTTCCACTATGGCGCCCAGTTTGCAGTCGTCTGCAAACTTTGTCAGCCAAAGTCCTCCCATGTTGGCCTGTACTTCTGAGAAGTAGATGCCAAACAATAGGGGGCCAAGGACCGAGCCCTGTGGGACACCACTTGTGACCGGCTTGGAGTCTGACACAGCGCCAGCAACTCTAACCCTGTGGGTTCTGTCCTTAAGCCAGTTTGCAACCCATCTTGTGACATATGGGTTTACATTTAAGCTGGTAAGTTTTTCTACAATACCCGAGTAATCCCACAAACTTTAGGAATACAATGGGTTAGAGAGTTCCTACATCTTAAAGGAGCGAACAGTTTGGGCGTTTATATGATTGAAACTCTATTAGAATTGGTGCTATCAAACAATTTTATGTACTTTAATGGAGACCTTTACTTGCAAAAAATAGGGGTGGCCATAGGGTTCCCCTGTGGGTGCAGGTTCCCCTGTGGGTGCAGTTTTTCAAATTGTGCAATGGCATTTTGGGAAAGAGAGTTTCTTTTCAATAATAACATCTACAAGGACAATGTCGTATGGTACACTAGGTACCAAGATTACATGTTTTTTGTGTGGAAGGGCCAGACAGTTATGGTGGATGGATTTATTACAAACATTACTGACTTTACTGATTTTTTTAGAATTCACATATCAGGTTGAAATGGATTATATTAGTTCTCTAGACATCCAGATAACTAAAGATAAAAATAATAATAGATATAAGACAACAATCTATAGGAAGCCCACCTACTCAAACTCATTTTTACATTTTACGAGCTGCCACCCGTATAATCAAAAGAAAGCAGTAGTAAAAGGACAAATAGTAAGGGCAGCCAGAATGGTCTGTGCAGACAGTGACTACATGTTGGAATGTGCAAATTTAAAAGATATGTTTCTAAAAAGAGGTTACCCGGAGGTCTTTCATATGCACATTTTTGATGAAGTTAACCTTAAAAGGGCTTTGGGTCATTTTAAACCTATCGTACAAAATGCCTATAAAGGTAACCATCGGGGGGATGTTAGTCAAAATCCTGCTGAAATAGACCATATGGGTACGCGACTAAGCACTGATAGAAATTTAACAACTAGTCTCCTGATTACATATTCTATAGGTGTAGATTACATCAAGGACATAATACAGAAAAACTGGACCATAATCCTGGAGGATAATAGGATTAATAAAGTACTAGAGGCAGGACCACATTTTACATATAGAAGAGGACCAAATTTGAAAAGTGTTTTAGAAAGGCAAGAACAGAAGCATACATCTAGAAATAGTATGGGTAAATGTTGACAAAATTAGGAAACCCCAGGTTACTATTAGAAATAGGCAGTAATGCAATAAGAGGTAAACATACTTGTGACTCCCAAGGAGTGGTTTATATGGCATTATGCAAATTTTGCCCATCCTTTTACATAGGTAAAATGGAAAGAAAGCTGAAGCAGAGGATATACAAGCATCAATATAATATTCAAAGGGGAATTTTGCAAATGCCCTGGCTAAGCATAAAGCTGAAAATGCAACATACAAGTTTGCATTCACAACAATACAAAAAGCTGAGCCTGAATGAAGACTATGGGAATGGGAATTAAGACTAGAGGGATGCGAACTGATGTGGCAAATTCGCACATCAGCACATACACCCCCTGGTTTGAATGAATATGCTTCTATAAAATGTATGCTGAAGTTTAAAGCCCTTGCCAGATAAAATACACATTTTACATTTTTAGTGTTACTAATTTAATAATTTTTAATTTCTTATTATAGTAGCATAGGATATGTACATATAGAAATTGATATTCCTACTGACATATTTGTGTATTTATGTGTTTAATGTATGAACTAATATATCATTTTAGATAGTGAGAGTCCGCTTGAGGTGCTTATGAGGTTATGAGTTTTGAGATTGGGTATAAATACAATTATATTTTTTTTTTTAAATTTAGGAGTGTATAATACACTCCTATAATTTCATATATCCGTTCATATTTTTGTAGTGTTTATGATTTTATAATTCTATCAGTTTATATTCTTATGATTAAGTAATATTATTTGATTTATTATGGTCTTCAGCAATGGGCAAAACACTTTTTTGATACTGTTTGTATAGCTTTTAATAATATTGATCAGTTTTTGAAAGGTTAAAAAGTATGGGTACTTTAAAATATGAAGCAGTCCCTACTAATTGTTTAATTGCATAATTGATTTTGAATGTGAATATAAAATGAAGTCTTCTGTGTTGTTGAGTTGTCTGATGAAGTTGGGGTATATACCTCGACGAAAGCGCTTACAATAAATAAGTTTGTGTGAAGTAATAGCTGCCAGCTTGCATTTTTGTTTTTGTTATAGCATGTATTTCTGCAATACCATATTTGGCATGGCTTAGTGGTAAATCACTTTGTCTGTGGTGTGCTGGGTCCTGGGTTCAAGCCTTTCAGAGGCTGTTTATTTTCCCTCATTAGACCCATTATAGAATACAACGCCCCATTTGGTATGTACCTCTCAACACATCTGCAACAACTGGAGAGGCCGCAGAAATACCCCACTAAAAGAACCACAGGCCTAAAGCAGATGCCCTATGCTGACTGCCTTAAAAAACTCCAGCTATACTCTGTCGCATATCGTCTACTCAGAGGCGATCTCTGCTTAACATACAAGGCCATGTCAAACCCAGAGCTATTGGACATCCTACACTTAAAGAAATCCCAACCCCTCAGAGACATGCGCTCCAGAGATGTAAACCTTGTCATCACAATAAACAAAACATGCTGGAGGAATAGGTTCCTGACACAGAGACTCCCCAGACTCTGGAATAGACATACATGTCAAGCAGAGCGCCTCTTTGGCCTCTTCAAAAGGAACCTTGATGATTGGATGAGAGAAAGGAAATTCACCCCGGGGATCATGTCAGTCACCGTGCTAGATAGGGGTCCAGAGAAGTAAATAGTGTGGGAATAAATAGCCAGGGAATTGTTATGGCTAGGCTTATATAGGCCCTAGGGCCGACAGACTAGTACCAACCTATGAACCTTAAATGTACATCAATCATACTTCTCAATTGCCCAGATTTTCACAAAATATCCATTTTTTTGCCACACATTTCTGGTATGTTCCTCATAAAATGTGTATTTTTCTGGCAAAGCAGTGAGAATTGACGTCACTAAATCATGACAGACATTTATTTCTGACATCATATCTTTCAGAAAATGCATGCTAAAGCAAAACTTGTTATTCTAACAGCTTTAGAGGTTTATAAGAGCAATATTTAAAATCTGTTTCAATTTTTGGGCATTGCCCCGCATGTCTGACTTTGCTCAGATTTCTAGCACTAAGAAGTTGAGAGGTATGCAGGACCTTCAGATTTTGTATGGTTATACTGCTATGCCTAGTCCTTACATCTCTTGAGTAGAAATATTCTTCCTTATAAACGTTTACACCAGCTGCAGTGTTAAAAACATATCAGGCCAGCTCCTTTTCATTTGGATTATCTCAAGAAGTAATACTTTGAAATCCTTGGGCAGCAGTAGCAGAACCGCAGAGCGTTTCCGTTTTCCTGCCCGATCTTCTTACTTCTGTCATTTATCTTATGTTTTTACTGAACTTGAACTGATCCCAGTTTTATAAATTGCAACATCATTTGTATTAACTTCATAAGAAACATTTGTAGGAAGTTATTTTATTACAGACTTGGCTTCTCTGCATTTGTAAATGTTAACGTACAGCTCCAGAAAAAAAATTCAGTACTGCAGGAAAAGTCCATCCGTGTTTCAGACAGTCGTGCCTTCTCGGGTAGCCTCCACAAATTGCATTTATTGCCAAACTGTTTTCTTTGAATAGTCATGGTCAACATAAACAAGGTCAGCCAGTAACTGCATATCAACTTTTTGTAAAACAACTCAGACTGGATCAGAATATTTCTAGGGATTATATATTTCTGATCAATTTTAGTCAGTGGTAATCTCATCTTTTTTTCAGTGATTTGTGTGTTTTGTGTGTTTTGTTATGAAGCCTTTCTGCTTTAACATAGTACATTAAATCTGCACCATTATCTTCCTCCAGCACTTTGGTCAGTCTCATATTTTTGTCCAGACCTCATCGTCCACTACAAGCAAATTCCACTCCCGAGATTTCATCTGCGTTATCAGGAATCTCACAAACTTCCTGCTTAACCAGCATTTTGGCAGTGTGTTGGTTGATCATGCACAAAATCTATATCCACAGCTTCACTTATGTCCAGCTGTCTATCTAGCACAATCAGCTAAAATCCTGTCTCATACCGAAAATCATGTTGAATGTCTCAGAGAATCCTTATTACTTCCTTCTCATTAAGTTAAATTAGCATATTTATATTACCCTCGTACCCTTTTGATTTGAATTGCACTTCTTGTTATTTTGTCAGCAGTCATCTGTTCTTGAAACCTCATGATTTCAACTGTACTTTATCTACCTCGTCACTTGCCAGGCACCACTTTCACATACTGCTATCACAAATGTCACCTGGAATATTTTTTAAACTCAAAAATAAGACTTTGTACAAATTTCACTTTGCATTGCATAATTTAACTAAGAAAACAAGACTTTGTACTGTATATGCAAAGTGACTCGGAGAGACTAGCAGCTTCATGAATCACTGCAAGATGTCTGGATTGTTTTATGTTTATAGGTAGGTACTAGGCTATTGGTGGTGCTGCGGTAGCATTGTCACCTCACAGTAAGACGCTGTCCGGTTCGATTCTCAGCTAGAGCGTCTTCTGCATGGAGACATGCGTGAATGGGCGTACCTTTCTTGAAGGTTGTGCGCCAGGCCTGGCAAGCCGGTACGTACAAATCAACTGCCAATCATTAGCGAACCGGAGTTCCGCTGTGGCGACCCCTAACCGGGAAAAGCCGAAAGACGCAAACAAACTAGGCTATTGGCCCAAGGGCCTAAGTAAGCCTAGCCAACAAGGTTCCCTGACTTATGCCACCCAAGGAAGTTATTTTCCTGTGCTCCTGTTGAGCAGAGCCACAGAAGTGATCCCCAAGGTGTATTTCCTATTTCCCTTCCACTCATCAAGATTTTTCTGGAAGAGTGCTATAATAGTTTCTTTAGTATATTGAGTGACAAACGGCACAACCTTGATCGCTAACCTTGACTGTTACTTGGGGTTAGTTCCCAGTCCTCTTCTGTTTCATTAGCTTTGTAAATGCTATGCAGGGGCAGAGCCAGGACCTTTGGAGATTGTACAACAGGTCCCACACTGTAACCTCTCCCCTACAAGTGTAGCCCCCACCAAGTCCACAAACTCACAGAAGGTACAAGTGTAAGAAAAAAAAAAACAGCACTTAGCCAGCCAGGCATAATGAAAAAAGGTATTTAACAAAATAGGTAAAATAGTGGTAAATATAGATTTTTTTTTAATATTAAATTGTATCGTATCTTCTTGTAGAAAATAATTTTTTGAAAATGTATACTGTGGTGTACAAGTGTATGCCTTGGCTGTGCCCATGCTGGCACTGTCTCCTCCTGTGGTCTTGCTATAGATGCATTGTATATGTAGGCGACGTCATGACTTTGTATTCTTTTTGTGATATCTCTGATATATCCTCATCCACAGTACAGCTTTTCACAGGTAAAAATGTGGGTAGAAGATTTAGGCTTTTTTCTGAGCACTTCCATACTAAATAACTCATTTACGGTACTGTTTGTCTTACCATAAGAGTTGGATTGTAATTGGGCATTTTATGACAAACAATGCATGAATGACAGACAGTGCATTTTTATTTCAGTCTGGTGTGTGCCTCGTGGGTCTTAACTCAAGCCAAATGGCTAAATCATGTATGCATATGGCAGAATAGCCACATTTGCTCAGGAATTTCTTCTAGTGGCTATCATTACATCTCCCTTGCAGCAGTCTGGTGGCTGGACTTCAGCTTGTGTCTATGCATGGTAAGTATGTAAACTGGTCACACCTTCTTATAATGACCAGCTAAGTACCAAATCCTACTATACATGGCAAAACAGCAAAAATGTAATGAATAAACAACAAAACATCACCACTTACATAAATCACCCATATTTTAAAAAGCACATTATTACATAGAGCCTTTATTCAGCAAATGCATACCTGACTTTCAATTGCGCAGCAGTTTTGATGACTCCGACTTCTCCAGTGCAGTGGCTACATTGTGGAAAGAGTCCCGTACTTTCCTTAAGGTAGGTGACCCACAAAATTCCTTTCAAATAATATATTTGAGATTTATTAGCTCGGACTCTTAGCTCAGTCCCAGCATCTCATGATTTTTCCTCCTGTTTTACAGACATAACCATGTTATGCATCTGTAGAAAATTTTTTTTTTTTTGCATATAGTAAAGACATGACATATTTTATTCAAATACTTTTGTCTTTCTTGTAGAATCTCTTTTTTTTTGCCCCCCCCCCGATGTCATCCTTAAGGTACTGCTATGTAGTACCCCACTTCCATGATGGTTCAACTACAAACTCCCCCAGACTTGCTGTGTATCCTGCTGGGGCCGGTCATGGAACCTAAAGGCATCCTGGGAGTCTTGTCCATTCAAATTCTGTTTTGGGGGGGGGGGTAGTTTTATGTCCTACCCACTTCCCCACCCTGAACCCCATATTCAGTGATCTCTTCCAATGGCTACTGCTTTCATTGGACCATGCCTCCCCTTAGCAACCGTGAATGCCTTCTTTCCTGCAATTGGCCTGCCCATCCCTCTCTGCCGATGTATGAGACACTAATAGAACCTGGGTCACCTTGGACATTGTTAAGGCTTTATACCTGTGTCATAATGCAGACCTGTCTTGTAGATTTGTCTTAAGTACCTGTTCATAGGTTCATAGGTTCATACTAAGCTAACTGCCCTTGTGAGCCATTTTAAGCCTAGCCAATAATCCTTTGTGAGACTCAAACCCTGCACCTTGTGTTTGCAAGGCAAACACCTTAACCATTAGGCCACCCTCCCAACCCTGTCAACTTTCTGAGCTAATCATCTGATGAAATTACTAATGGACTGTGCTATGATAGTAACGCACTGCATGCATAGCGCTCTGCTTTCTCTTTTTGAGACTTTTCTATTGCCATACTGCAAACAGTGTATTTATAGCCATGTCCTCTATTTTTAGCTGTGAACATATTATACAGCGGATGTAGTATATTCTTCTGTTTTCCTGTCTACCACCATGCTTAAACTCTGTGTATTTACCCTGTGTTTATTGTAAAGTGTACACTGTGTGCATATGTAATACTGTTTTGTACAGAATATACGCAGACTGCATTTTGCATGTTTTTGTGAATTTTATAATGTTTGTGTTCCTTTTGATAATGTACAGATCTTATATGGAACTTTTTTCCATGGCCTTTTCTGAAAATCACCTGTTCACACTTTTCCAGTGAATAAACATAACTTAATAGATATAGTTTGCCTTTGTGATGCTTTTTAAACACTACTTACAATCTCCCATGAAATGAACTGTGTCCCCTACACTTTACAAATGATTGTAGTCAAATCTGAGGCCACTTTAGTTAAGGAGAGTGACATTTCACTGCTGCAGTGATCATCCTGAAGTCGACTGTATTAATACATATACTGAAGGTGTACCACCATAACTTCAGATAGCAAGTAACCCCTTTGCATGATAATCGTAATCCCAGTCATTACAAAGTTACTATTTCCTACTATGCAGACATGAGAATGTAGAATAAAAATTGTTTCCTCCAGCATTCACGCAGTCATAGTTGTGCGCAAGTCTGTGTTATGTTGTTTGTACAATGTCATCAAGCAATTTCTTTCAGAACAGAAGATGTTAAAGAATGACCGTGGAACTGTTTCAGGGCCCTTTATTTAATTTGGCCAATGGGGTCTGTTAAAATTGCTTGTAGAATTTGATGCCGATGGTAAAATTTACTGACATCCACAGAATTGCATAAGATTTGGGTTGGTGACACATTTGGGAGGGTACATAGCTTAATTTATTTCAATTTTGTTTGTGGGGGAGTAAAGGAAAATATATTTAAATGTGCACTGTTTGTATATAATAATGATTATCTGGTTATTTAGTGTTCTTTTGTTTAAAAAGAACAATATTTTAGATGCTTTTATGGCTGCAATGGTGTACACCCCAAAGACAAGTAAATTACCCAACCTTTATTAATGTCACAGAAATTTGAGCACTACAGTGATGATATGCTTTACTCAGTACGTGAAACAAAACAATGGGACGCACATTTGTTCCACATTCAGACAAGCTTAAACCTTCATATATTTTAAAACTTTTTTCTTCAAAAGCATACCTACATACAAAATGGACGTGTTAGTGCTCCGTATTTTCAGAACCCCCCAGTACCTTACATACACAGATGTCTGTCTTTTCAAACTTTTGTCTAATAGCAATGCTTAACATAAATGTATTGCAGATGTAATCATGAAGTTATAGGGGCACATTATTCAAATCTTATAACTGAATTACTTTTAAGTATTATAATACAGATTTTCTAAGTTATTATTGGCATTTTATTTTTATTATAAATTCCTGCATTCTCTGTGAATCACAATGCCATTGTGATTATGTACAGTGATTGCAGTTTAGGACAAGTCTGTAAGTAGTAACGTACCTGTTGCTTGTATGCATCCCCAGGTGTCTGGCAAAAAAAAAAAAAAAATAGGTTTTATAACTAAAGATCTGTAATTGAATAAATTACTACATGCATTCTAAGTAAAGGCTTTTTCCCTATCTTTCACACAGGGTTTGAACTTGTGTAGTCGTATACCTGATATGTGTAGTGTGCTAGAGTTGCCTCCCTTTCAGGGATACATTCATTTTCTTTTCAGGTTGTATTTCAGCAGTAAAATTTAATTGCTTCTTCTTCTTCTTTCGGCTTTCCCCGGTTAGGGTCACCACAGAGGATCACCTTGTCCGCTCATGATTGGCAGTGGAGTTTTACGGTGTCGAGTTGCCAACCCGGTGCCCAACCTTCCACGGAAGGCACACACACACACATACATATACACACACATGCACACGCACACTCACACCTAGTGCCAATTTAGAGTGTCCAATCAGCATGTCTTTGGGATATGGGAGGAAACCGGAGCACCTGGAGGAAACCCACGTGACCACAGGGAGGACATGCAGACTCCGCACAGAAGGCACCCAAGCCGAGGATCAAACCGGAGACCCACTTGCTGTGAGGCGGCATTGCTAAATGTAAATATTTTTATTGTAGTTTAATTGATGATGTGCTCATTTAAACCTTGAGTGCTAAGAAATGTTAGACTACTTGATATGCAGAATGAAAGAGAGGCTTACCATTTGTAGTGCTGTATATGACTTTTATGTTAAAGATCTCTTTTATGACTATGTCAAGCTTCCGTAGTGAACTAACATATCCCTGGAAAGCCAGGTAAAGCAGTTTCTTAGTAATTGAAATGGTGATGAGGTGATTTTGCCATGGTACCAGGACAGGGTTACCTGCTTTTCAAATGCCCAGAGTGGGACGTATGGAAACAACATTTTGCAGAATAAACCATAACCACAATCTGTACAAAAGACTGGAGTCGCAGAGTAAAAGCTCACTCTTGTAGAATTTGAGTTGTTTATTATTTCATTTAATACTTAAGGGTTTCAGATACACGATAATTGTTTTATGTACATATTAAATGAAACTTAGGAATTGTTTAGTCCTAAAATCTCAGGCATTTGTTATTTTTTCTTGATTTTCATAGGGCACAACTGCCCGAATAGGAACTGTCCTGCAAATATAAAAAGGGGCAGGTTGTAACCCTACAGGTTGCAACCCTATACCAGGAATGGCAATACTAAAGAGTGGTATATTCAGTCACATAGAATGATCTGTTTGTGTAAAGCAAAGCTGGGATGCAGCATAAACATTGTTTGTTACCTGACTATATTTTTTTTGGCTGCAACGCGACCATCATATGCTAGGCACCTCTTCAGTTTTTCTTACCTTACTCCTAGTACCATAGACTCCTAAGCAGATTGCCTTGACTGGGTGGGAAGAGAAAATGGGTCCAGCACCCATATTCTGGTACTATCTTACCAGGAAGGTCCTGGCAAGGAAAGAGAAATCTGGCCATTTTCCTTTGCAAGTGGAGACGAGGGTTTCTCTTAAGCTTTACTCCTTCTGACATGCTTGGCTGATATTACAAGGAGGCGTGCAATGACACTGTGAGGGAGGGTCTGCCTGTACCTGCATGGTGAATTCATATTTCATGTCACCCCCCGCGATGAGAAGTGAACTATTTGAGCCTTTTTTCATGATGACACTACATTTAATCTTATTGAAGTACTTGAGCTGGTACTCGAACTCTGGCTAGAATCTGGGTTTCCTCCTTCTGCCATTGGAACAGCTACTGACTGTACTCTTGCTGTTGAGTTAACAGTTTATAATCTCTGTGATTTTCTAAAGGATGTTCATGTTTTTATTTTGCAGTGAATCGTAACAACTAAAGAACTAATTAGGGGAAGGAAGTGTAAGGATATATCCTTTATGATGATCCTTTCAAGTTTCCATTCCTGAGAAATGTTTGCAGAGAGCAAATAAAGAAGTTTTTCAGTACCTGATTGGGCAGTCAGTCAAATTT